>NC_142794.1:90624358-90736858 GCF_049724085.1 Artemia sp. Qi Xiang Cuo | reverse complement strand
CACAAAAACTAACACACACAAAAAAATGAACACACAAACACAAAAAAAAAAAAACAAAAAAAATTAAACACACACACAAAAAACTTACACACACACACACACACACACAAACACACACACACACACACACACACACACACACACACACAAACTTACACACACACAAACACACAAAAAAATTCACACACACACAAAAAGTTAAACACACACACACACAAAAACTAACACAAACACACACAAACTTACACACACACACACACACAAAAAAAAATAACACACACACAAAAAATTACACACACACACAAAAACTTACACACACGACGGCTAAGTATGTTAAAGGCTAGCTATTTTCCTGCGAAAACACAAAAAATAAGAAAAAATGCTCATTGTTCCTTTAATAGCCACGCAATTAGACTAAAAATTACGATATTTATGCGCAGTTTCAACTAACTACGGCTAATTTTGTTAAAGGCGAGAAACTTTCTTTAGATAACACACACACACACACACACCCACAAACCAACACCCAAACACAAACACACCCACACACACACACACACACACAAAAACTAACACACACATACACACTCACACAAAAACTTACACACACACAAAAAAACTAACACAAAAAAAAACTTACACACACAAAAACATACACACACAAAAACTTACACACACAAAAAAAAACTTACACACACACACACAAAAAATAGAACACACAAAAACTTACACAGACAAAAAAACTTACAAAAAAAAAAAAAATTAAACACACACACAAAAACTTACACCCAAACACAAAAACTTACACACACACACACACACACAAAAACAAACAAACACAAAAAAACTTACACACACACACACACAAAAACTAACACACACACACACAAAAACTTAAACACACACACAAACACTTACACACACACGCCAAAACTGACAAACACAAAAAATCTTACACACACACAAACACTTACACACGCACAAAAGAAATTACACACACAAAAACTTAAACACACGCAAAAAAACTAACACACACACACTAAAATAAACACCCACAAAAAAAAACTAACAACCACAAACAAAAATACACACACACAAAAACTAACACACACACAAAAAATATGACACAAACACAAAAAATTAAATACATAAAAAAAATTACACACACAAAAAAACTAACACACACACACAAAAAATTACACACACACAAAAAATTACACACAAAAAAAACTTACAAACACACAAAAACATAAAACTAAAACACACAAACAAACACAAAAACTAACACACACACACAAAAACTTACACGCACAAATACAAACAAAAACTTACACACACAAACAAAAACTTAAACACAAAAACAATTACAAACAAACACACAAAATTACATCAAACAAAAAAATTTACACACACACAAAAACTTACACACACACAAAAACTTACACACACAAAAAAAAAACATACACACAAACACACACACACAAAAACTTAAACACACACACACACACACACACACACAAACACTTACACACACACAAACACACACAAAAAATCAAACACACACAAAAAGTTACACACACACAGACACAAAAACTAACACACACACACAAAAACTTACACACACACACACACAAAAAAAAAATAAAACACACACAAAAACATACACACACACACAAAAACTTACACACACGACGGCTAAGTATGTTAAAGGCTAGCTATTTTCTTGCGAAAACACAAAAAATCAGAAAAAATGCTTATTATTCCTTCAGTAGCCACGCAATTAGACTAAAAATTACGATATTTATGCGCAGTTTCAACTAACTACGGCTAAGTATGTTAAAGGCGAGCAATTTTCTTTCGATAACACATAAATAAGAACACAAACACAAAACATTACACACACACAAAAACTTACAAACAAACAAAAAATCACAAACACACACAAACTTACACACACAAAAAAATAAACACACACAAAAACTTACAAACACACAAAAACTGACCCACACAAAAACTTACACACACAAAAACTAACACACACACAAAAACTTACACACACACAAAAACTTACCACACACACAAAAAACAAACACACACAAAACAAAAAAACTAACACACACACACACACACACACACACACACACACACACACACACACACACACACACACACACACACACACACACACACACACACATACACACACACACATACACACACACACACACACACACACACACACACACACACACACACACACACACACACACACACACACACACACACACACACACACACACACACACACACACACACACACACACACACACACACACACACACACACACACACACACACACACACACACACACACACACACACACACACACACACACACACACACACACACACACACACACACACACACACACACACACACACACACACACACACACACACACACACACACACACACACACACACACACACACACACACACACACACACACACACACACACACACACACACACACACACACACACACACACACACACACACACACACACACACACACACACACACACACACACACACACACACACACACACACACACACACACACACACACACACACACACACACACACACACACACACACACACACACACACACACACACACACACACACACACACACACACACACACACACACACACACACACACACACACACACACACACACACACACACACACACACACACACACACACGGACAAAGACACACACACAATAAAACACAAAAACACACTTACACACACAAAAACTTACACACACACAAAAACTTACACACAAAAAAAAACTTACACACACATACACAAAAATTTGAACACACAAAAAATTACACAGACAAAAAAAATCAAAAAAACAAAAAAAATTAAACACACACACAAAAACTTACACCCACACACAAAAACTTACACACACACACACACAAAAACTCACACAAACAAAAAAACTAACACACACACACACAAAAAAACTTACACACACACACACAAAAACTTACACACACACACAAAAACTTACACACACACGCCAAAACTTACACACACACAAAAACTAACACACACAAACAAACACTTACACACTCACAAAAAAACTATCACACACAAAAACTCACACACGCGCAAAAAATATAACACACACACACAAAAATTTAAACACACACAAAAACGCAAACACACACACAAAAACATACACACACACACAAACTTACACACACACAACAACTCTTAAACACACAGAAAAAATTACATACACACAAAAAATTAAAAACAAACAAAAACTAAAAAACACACACAAAAAAACACACACACAAAAAATAACAAACAAAAAAAAATAACAAACACACCCACAAAAAACTAAAACACAAACACAAACAAACTTACAAACACACAAAAAAACTTACACTCAAAAATACAAAAAAAAACTCACACATACACAAAAACTTACACACACACAAAAACTTACACACACACACACAAAATTACACACACAAAAAAACTTAAACACACACAAAAAATTACAAATATAAATAAAATTACACACACACACAAAAAACATACACACACACACACACACAAAAACAAACACACACACAAAAAAAAAAAAAAACACACAAACAATTACAAACACACACACAAAAATTCACACACACACAAAAAGTTACACACACACACACAAAAAAACTTACACACACACACAAAAACTTACACACACACACACACAAAAAAAAAATTACACACACACAAAAATTAAGAAACGCACACAAAAACTTACACACATGACGGCTAGGTATGTTAAAGGCTAACTATTTTCTTGCAAAAATACAAAAAATAAGAAAAAATGCTCAGTGTTCCTTTAATAGTCACGCAATTAGACTAAAAATTACGATATTTATGCGCAGTTTCAACTAACTACGGCTAATTTTGTTAAAGGCGAGCAACTTTCTTGCGAGAACACAAAAACACACACACACACACAAACACACACACACACACACACACACACACACACACAAACACACACACACACACAAAAAAAAAATTACACACAAACAAAAACACTTACACAAAAAAAAACTTACACACACACAAAATTACACACAAACAAAATTACACACACAAAAAAACACTTACACACACATACAAAAAAATTTTAACACACAAAAACTAAAACAGACAAAAAAACTAACACACACAAAAAAAATGAAACACACACACAAAAACTTACACACACACACAAAAAATTAAACACACACACACAAACACAAACACTCAAAAACAAAACCACTTACAAACACACACACACAAAAACTTACACACACACACACAAAAACTTACACACACACACAAAAACTTACACACACACACCAAAACTTACACACACACAAAAACTTACACACACTAACAAAAACTTACACACTCACACAAAAACTAACACACACAAACACTTACACACTCTCACAAAAACTAACACACACACACAAAAAATTACACACAAACAAAAAACCTAACACACACAAACAAACTAACACACACACAAAAACTAACACACACACAAAAAAAATCACACACAAAGAAAAAATAACATACAAAAAAAATATTAAACACAAAAAAAAAATAACAAACACAAAAAAAAAATTACACACACACAAAAAAAATTACAAAAAAAAAAAAATTAAAAACACAAAAACACAAAACTTAAACACACACACACAAAAACTTACACACACACACAAAAACTTACACGCACATATACAAACAAAAAATCACACACACAAAAAAAAACTTAAACACAAAAAAACTTACACACACACACAAAAACTCTCACAAACAAAAAAATTTACACACACACAAAAACTAAAACACACAAAAAAAAATACCCACACACACAAAAAACTTAAACACACACAAACAAACACACAAACTTACACACACACACACACACACACACACACACACACACACACAAACACACACACAAACAAACACACACAAAAATTCACACACACACACAAAACTTACACACACACACAAAAACTTACACACACACACACACAAAAAAAAATTACACACACACAAAAACTTACACACACACACAAAAACTTACACACACGACGGCTAAGTATGTTAAAGGCTAGCTATTTTCTTGCGAAAACACAAAAAATCAGAAAAAATGCTCATTGTTCCTTTAGTAGCCACGCAATTAGACTAAAAATTACGATATTTATGCGCAGTTTCAACTAACTACGGCTAAGTATGTTAAAGGCGAGCAACTTTCTTGCGAGAACACAAAAATCAGAACACACACACAAAAACTTACACACACACAAAAACTTACAAACAAACAAAAACTTACAAACACACAGAAATTTACACACACACACAAATTTAAACACACACAAAAAATTACCCACACACACAAAAACTCACACACACAAAAAATTACACACACACAAACACTTACACACACACACAAAAACTTGCAAACACACAAAAAATTACCCACACACACAAAAAAAATACACACACACACACAAACACAAAAACTTACACACACACACACACACACACACACACAAATATACATACACAAACAAACTAACACACACACACACAAAAACTAACACACACAACGGCTAAGTATGTTAAAGGCTAGCTATTTTCTTGCGAAAACACAAAAAATCAGAAAAAATGCTCACTGTTCTTTTAGTAGCCACACAATTAGACTAAAAATTACGATATATATGCACAGTTTTAACTAACTACGGCTAAGTATGTTAAAGGCGACCCATTTTCTTGTGAGAACACAAAAATCAGAACACACACACAATCAAAAACTTACACACACACAAAAACTAACACACACACAAAAACTTACACACAAACAAAAACTTACAAACACACAAAAACATACACACACACCAAAACTTACCCACACACAAAAAAAACTTACACACACAAAAACTTACACACAAACACAAACTTACACACACACACACAAAAAATTATACACATACAAACACTTACCCACACACACACAAAAATTACACACACACACACAAACACAAAAACTTACACACACACACAAACACACAAATTTACACACACACAAAAACTTACACACACACACACAAAAACTTACACACACAACATCTAAGTATGTTAAAGGCTAGCTATTTTCTTGCAAAAATACAAAAAATCAGAAAAAATGGTCATTGTTCCTTTAGTAGCCACGCAATTAGACTAAAAATTACGATATTTATGCACAGTTTCAACTAACTACGGCTAAGTATGGTAAAGGCGAGCCATTTTCTTGCGAGAACACAAAAATCAGAACACACACACGCACAAACTTACACACACACAAAAACTTACACACACACAAAAACTTACTCACACACAAAAATTTAAACACACACAGAAAATTACACACAAACACACACAAAAAAACTGACACACACAAACAAACTAACCCATAAACACAAAAAATCACAAACAAAAAAAAAAGACTAACACACACAAAAAAAAAAACACACGTATAAAATTAAACACACACAAAAAATTACACACACACACACACACACACACACACACACAATTAGACAAAAAATTACGATGTTTATGCAGAGTTTCAACTAACTACGGCTAACTATCTTAAAAGGCGGGGTATTTTTCTTGCTAGAACACAAAAAATAATTAAGTGGTATTAATTCAAATGATGATAATCAACCGAAAGCCGTCAACGAGAACACCGATTAACCATCACCAAAGTGTCACAATGCCGTCAGTGTGTCAACACCTCTCGGAAAATAGGGGGTAAAGGTCAACTGCGAAGATATTTAGCATAAAAAACTAAAATATGACATTAAACCCCTTCGCTAATAACAAGTGAAAACCAAAAACTCAAACGGAGACGAACTGCTGTTCGCTATTTATTACAGTCCACGTGCTGGTGCAACATGATAACATGATCATCATTTCTAATTTTAACAATCCCTCGTATACTTCCTTCAAACATAATAAACTCAGCCTTGGAGAAATTTGATATTGAACACTAAATTAAACAAATGAAAGAATTCACATTTTAGAGTTAAAAAGTGCGCACAGAAAAAAAGCAAATATAATAGTCGTTTAAAATCTCCCTTCCCCCCAAACTCAAAAATTTCAGGGGGAATATATTTTCAAGGTTTTATTCTAAGTGAGCGATCTTACATTTTCAGGAGTGAGGAGTCGTTCACCTTGGATTGGGAAAAAAATTCAAACATATGCGCAAAGAGCGAGAAGTTTTAGTGTTACTTCTTACTTCCAACTGAAAACTTATTTTTTAATTTGATGTTTTACCATTTTTTCAAATCATGCCATAAATATCCGTTTGAATAGACCCTCACTTATCAGTTTAACTCGATTCGAGTACCGGTTCGATTCGAACAGCAAACATTCTTTCTAATCTTTAGACTTTTCAAGCATAATAAACTTGATTACGGTATGTAATTTGTAGGATCGGTGGTGTTTTCCTTCAAAAAATTTCTTATACATCTAACCGTTGATGTAAAACTATAAAACTAATTCATTTTAAATATTTGCAATTGGAATAAAAAGCAAATTCTGTGGGAGCGTACTATCTACCACAGACCCAGAAGGGCTGAATTCACATTTTAGAGACAAAAATTGAACACAAAAAAAAGCAAATATAATAGCAATTTAAAATCTCCCCCTCCCCAAACTCAAAAATTTCTGGGGGGGCATATTTTCATTGTAGTTTGTATATTTTTTTTAGAAAACACATCGAAAAGCCATATCAAGAGCTAATTTGTGAGTTTTTTTTCACTGACAATTCATTTTTTTTTGCCAAGCCTTAACCTCCCTAATTGAAAGATATGAATTATAATCAAGGAACATAGTTCATCATATTTTACATATTTTTGGATGGAAAACACACTGAAAAGACATATTATTTGAACTTAGATCAAACGTTGGAGGGCATACATTTGAAGAACCTTCCATTATCTTCTATCTTGTTCTATATTTCAGCCTATACTGACTTTTAAACCTTTCAAAACCCCGAAATATACTAACCTAACGGTTATTTATTTACGAAATCGTGCAAACGGATGATTTTAGAACAATAATTACCTTTCTATATATCACTTAACACTCACTGGAATTGTCACTTATCACTCACGGAGAAAGGATTCAAAACAATACTTCTTACATCACATAGTCTAATTGCGTCAAACGAGGCATCTTCAATGCAGATTAATTAATTGTTACGCTCGATTTGGTTTTGGACATAGGAAAGCGTCGATGGGAGTGAGAATTTCTTTAAAACTATCAAAGATTGATCAACTCTGTGATTTCACAGTTCTTTTTTAATCAGAAAGAAAAAAGAAGAAAATTGAAAAAAGATGTTTGGAAATATGCCCCAAAATCAGAGCTATTACAACTTAAATGTCGCGAGGGGATGTGGGAATCAGGTTTTAAGAATATCCTGGCTGTATCATTTTTATATTATCTAAGTACTCACAGAAGGAGTCATTACAGAAACTTTGAAAAGGGCTCATTTGATTGGAAATTAAAGTGGCTAGCACCCAATTTACAGGAGGGGACGTGAAAACTATGGTTTTTAACTTTGATATGCAAGACTAGAAAGAAAAGTTCTTAGGTGGTGGGGCTGCCCCCCGCCTCAACCCTCGCTCTTGAAATCCACCCCCCACTCAACTTTTCCAGAGGATTTCAAAATCCCCCCCCCCACCAAACTCAAAAATTTCTAGGAACGTATTTACATCATATTTAAATATTTACCTACGTACGCATCACTTAGGTTAGATTAGATTAGGTGAGAGACAGGCAAAAAGTTAGGTGTATGGTTAGGTCAGGTTAGATTATGTTAGGTTAGGTTAATTTAGGTTAAGGTTAGCCTATGTACGTGCGCGTACGTAGGCTAACCTAGTCTAACCTAAATTAACCTAACCTAACATAATCTAACCTAACCTAACCATACACCTAACTTTTTGCTTGTCTCTCACCTAATCTAATCTAACCTAAGTGATGAGTACGTAGGTAAATATTTAAATATGATGAAAATACGTTCGTAGAAATTTTTGAGTTTGAGGGGGGGATTTTGAAATCCTCTGGAAAAGTTGAGTTGGGGGGGATTTCAAGAGCGAGGGTTGAGGTGGGGGGTAGCCCCACACCTAAGAACTTTTCTTTCTAGTCTTGCATATCAAAGTTAAAAACCATAGTTTTCACGCCCCCTCCTGTGAATTGGGTGCTAGCCACTTTAATTGCCAATCAAATGAGCCCTTTTCAAAGTTTCTGCAATGACTCCTTCTGTGAGTACTTAGATAATATAAAAATGATACATCCAGGATATTCTTAAAACCTGATTCCCCCTCCTCGCATCATTTAAGTTGTAATAGCTCTGATTTTGGAGCATATTTCAAAATATCTTTTATCAATTTTCTTCTTTTTAATTTCTGATTACACAAGAACTGTGAAATCACAGAATTGATCAATCTTTGATAGTTTTACAGAAATTCTCACTCCCATCGATGCTTTCCTATGTCCAAAACAAAATCGAGCGTAACAATTAATTAATCTGCATTGAAGATGCCTCGTTTGACGCAATTAGACTATGTGATGTAATAAGTATTGTTTTGAATCCTTTCTCCGTGTGTGATAAGTGGTAATTCCATTGAGTGTTAAGTTATATATGGAAAGGTAATTATTGTTCTAAAATCATCAGTTTGCACGATTTCGTAAATAAATAACCGTTAGGTTAGTATATTTCAGGGTTTTGAAAAGTTTAAAAGTCAGTATAGGCTGAAATATAGAACAAGATAGAAAATAATGGAAGGTTCTTTCAAATGTATGCCCTCCAACGTTTGATGTAAGTTCAAAATAATATGTCTTTTCAGTATGTTTTCCATCCAAAAATATATAAAATATGATGAACCATGTTCCTTTATTATAATTATTATCTTTCAATTATGGGAGGTTAAGGCTTGGCAAAAAAAAAGGAATTGTCAGTGAAAAAAAACTCACAAATTTAGCTCTGTACATGGATTTTCGATGTGTTTTCTAAAGAAAATATACAAACTACAATGTAAATATGCCCCCCCCCAGAAATTTTTGTGTTTGGGGAGGGGGAGATTTTAAATTGCTATTATATTTTCTTTTTTTGTGTGTGCACTTTTTGTCTCTAAAATGTAAATTCAGCCCTTTTGTGTCTGTGGTAGCTAGTACGTCCACACAGAATTTGTTTTCTATTCCAATTGCAAATATTTATAATGAATTAGTTTTATAGTCTTAAATCAGCAGTTAGATGTATGAGAAAGTTTTTGAAGGAAAACATCACCGATCCTACAAATTACATATCGTAATCAAGTTCATTATGCTTGAAAAGTCTAAAGACTAGAAAGAATGTTTGCTGTTCGAATCGAACCGGTACTCGAATCGAATTAAACTGATAAGTGAGGGTCTATTCAAACGGATATTTATGGCATGATTTGAAAAAATGGTAAAACATCAAGTTAAAAAATAAGTTTTCAGTTGGAAGTAAGAAGCAAAACTAAAACTTCTCGATCTTTGTGCATAAGTTTGATTTTTTTTCTCAATCCATCGTGAAGGACTCCTCACTCCTGAAAAGGTAAGATCGTTCACTTAGAATAAAACCTTGAAAATACGTTCCCCCAGAAATTTTTGAGTTTGGGTGGGGGGGGGGCGGGCGATTTTTAACGACAATTTTCTTTGCTTTTTTTTCTGTGCGCACTTTTTAACTCTAAAATGTCCATTCTTTCATTTGTTTAATTTAGTTTTCAATCTCAAATCTATCCAAGGCTGAGTTTATTATGTTTGAAGTATGTTTACAAGGGATTGTTAAAATAAGAAATTATTATTAAGTTATCATGTTGCAAAAGGAGTTGCACTGTAGTAAATGCTGAACAGTGGTTCATCTCCGTTTGAGCTCTTGGTTTTCAATTGTTATTAGTGAAGGGTTGTAATGTCATATTATAGTTTCTTAGGCTAAATATCTTCGCAATTGACCTTTACCCCCTATTTTCAGAGGGGTGTTGACACACTGACGGCATTGTGACACTGTGGTGATGGTTAATCGGTGTTCTCTTTGACGGTTTTCGGTTGATTATCATCATTTTCATTAATACCGCCTAATGATTTTTTGTGTTCTCGCAAGAAAAATACCTCGCCTTTTAAGATACTTAGCCGTAGTTAGTTGAAACTGTGCATAAATATCGTAATTTTTTGTCTAATTGTGTGTATGTGTGTGTAAGTTTTTGTGTGTGTAAGTTTTTGTGTGTGTGTGTGTGTAAGTTTTTGTGTGTGTAAGTTTTTTTTGTGTGTGTGTGTGTGTGTTTTTGTGTGTGTGTGTAAGTTTTTGTGTGTGTGTAAGTTTTTTTGTGTGTGTGTAAGTTTTTGTGTGTGTGTAAGTTTTTGTGTGTGTGTAAGTTTTTGTGTGTGTGTAAGATTTTTTGAGTGTGTTTGTTTTTTTGTGTGTGTAATTTTTTATGTGTGTGTGTTCTGATTTTTGTGTTCTCGCAAGAAAATGGCTCGCCTTTAACATACTTAGCCGTAGTTAGTTGAAACTGTGCATAAATATCGTAATTTTTAGTCTAATTGTGTGGCTACAAAAGGAACAATGAGCATTTTTTCTGATTTTTGTGTTTTCGCAAGAAAATACCTAGCCTTTAACATACTTAGCCGTTGTGTGTGTAATTTTGTGTGTGTGTGTGTTAGTTTGTGTGTGTGTAAATTTGTGTGTGTGTGTGTGTGTAAGTTTTTGTGTTTGTGTGTGTGTGTGTGTAAATTTGTTGTGTGTGTGGGTTAGTTTTTGTGTGTTTGTAAGTTTGTGTGTGTGTGTGTGTAAGTTTTTGTGTGTGTGTAAGTTTTTTGTGTGTGTGTGTAAGTTTTTGTGTGTGTTTAATTTTTTGTTTTGTTTTAAATTTTTGTGTGTGTGTATGTTTTTTTATGTGTGTAAGTTTTTGTGTGTGTAAGTTTTTTTGTGTGTGTGTTCTGATTTTTGTGTTCTCACAAGAAAATGGCTCGCCTTTAACATACTTAGCCATAGTTAGTTGAAACTGCGCATAAATATCTTAATTTTTAGTCTAATTGCGTTGCTACTAAAGGAACAATGAGCATTTTTTCTGATTTTTTTGTGTTTTCGCAAGAAAATAGCTTGCCTTTAACATACTTAGCCGTCGTGTGTGTAAGTTTTTGTGTGTGTGTAAAATTTTTTTTTGTGCGTGTGTGTGTGTCTAAGTTTTTGTGTGTGTGTGTAAGTTTTTGTGTGTGTGTGTAACTTTTTGTGTGTGTGTAAATTTTTTTTGTTTTTGTGTGTGTGTATGTTTTTGTGTGTGTGTAAGTTTTTTTTTTTTTTTGTGTGTGTTTGTGTGTGTTAGTTTTTGTGTGTGTGTAATTTTTTTTGTGTGTGTAAGTTTTTTTTGTGTGTGTAAGTTTTTGTGTATGTGTGAGTTTTTGTGTGTGTTTGTTAGTTTTTTTGTTTGTAAGTTTTTTTTTGTGTGTGTAAGTTATGTTTGTATATGTGCGTGTAAGTTTTTTTGTGTGTGTGTAAGTTTTTGTGTGTGCGTGTGTAAGTTTTGTGTGTGTGTGTTTTATTTTTTTTTTTTTGTAAGTTTTTGTGTGTGTGTTTAAGTTTTTGTGTGTGTGTGTGTTAGTTTTTTTGTTTGTGTAATTTTTTGTGTGCATGTCAGTTTGTGTGTGTGTTTAAGTTTTTTTGTGTGTGTGAAAGTTTGTGTGTGTGTGTAAGTTTTTGTGTGTGTGTAAGTTTTTGTGTGTGGGTGTAAGTTTTTGTGTGTGTGTGTAAGTTTTGTGCGCGTGTGTAAGTTTTTGTGTGTGTGAGTTTTTGTGTGTGTGTGTAAGTTTTTGTGTTTGTGTGTAAGTTTTTGTGTGTGTGTAAGTTTTGGCGTGTGTGTGTAAGTTTTTGTATGTGTGCGTAAGTTTTTGTGTGTGTGTGTAAATTTTTGTGTGTGTGTTTAAGTTTTTTTTCGTGTGTAAGTTTTTTGTGTGTGTATGTGTTTATGTTTTTGTTTTTGTGTGTAAGTTTTTGTGTGTGTGTGTGTTATTTTTTTGTTTTTTTAAGTTTTTTTGTGTTTGTTAGTTTTTGTGTGTTTAAATTTTTGTGTGTGTGTGTAAGTTTGTTTTTTTCTTCGTAAGTTTTTTTGAGTTTGTATGTTTTTTTTTTTGTTTTATTTTTTTTTTTTGTAAGTTTTTTTTGTTTGCGTGTAAATTTTTGTGTGCGTGTGTAAGTTTTTGTGTGCGTTTAATTTTGTGTTTGTTTGTTAGTTTTTTTTTGTGTTTTTGTGTTTGTTTTTGTTTGTTTTTGTGTGTGTGTGTCTGTATGTTTTTGTGTGTGTGTGTGTAAGTTTGTGTGTGTGTGTATGTGTGTTTAAGTTTTTGTGTGTGCCCATTTTGAAGTTGGAAAATATTTCTATTATTTGTAAAAATAGAAATGATCAATAACTAATTTTTTTTTCATTGAAAACATTCAGAATAGAACTTGAACGTTTCTTCACTTTGTTGAGAAAATTAAAAATTCAAGTAAAACTTTGTATCCTCCCGGACATTATTCACAAGTATGCTATAGCCTTTTCTATCTACTACGGAAAAATTTACAATATAACTTTAAATTTCTGTATGTCTTTGGTGAACTTAAAACTGAACTGGAAGATTTTTATTTTCTCTGGAGAAATTACAGTTGAAGTGTGTTTTTTGGTAAAATTCAGAAGAGAACTTGACTTTTTCTATCTTCCGTGAAAAATTAGGAACAGTATTTAAAATTTTTTCATCTCTTTGAGAAAAATTTGATCCGAAGTGAAAAATTTCCATATTATTTGGAAAAAATAGAATTGATTAATAACTAATTTCTTTTTTCATTGAGATAATTCGGAAGAGAACTTTAACTTTTCTTAATTTCATTGATAAAATTTAAAATTGAAATAGAACTGCTTATCTTCCGAGAAAATATTCGCAACTATGATATAGGTTTTTTTATCTACTAAGCAAAAATTTAGAATTTGTAAAATTGGTTTAAGAAGGATATTAAGAAAAGAACTTGTACTGAAAAGATATAATAAAGCCTTTTGAAATTTGGGGACCCTTCTGTGTCTCAAATGCACAAAAAAAGTATTAACAAAATGTGGATGGGGCTCTTTGGGGACCCGGGAAGGCGTTTGGGGATACGGGGGCCCTTGAGGGCAGGGTGGTCCTTTGGGAGCCCGGGGGACCTTTGGGGACTGGGGGAGGGCATTTGGGGGTCTGGGGAGGGCCTCTGGGGGCCCTTTGGGAGCTTGGGGGACCTTTGAGGACCGGGGGCTTCCTTCGGGGTTGTGGTAGGGGGATTGGAACCCTTGGGGGTTGGGGTAGGGGGTTCGGAACCCTTTGGGGTTGGGGTAGGGGACCTCACGACACTGTTAAAATACAACTTGTGTATTATAACGATCACAGAGTGTTACCCTCAAATTCTCTTCTGAAATCTTTTCTAAAATCATCTTTTAAAATGTCTCTAACTGTTTCGCCGAAATAACTCTCTAAAATGGCTAAGACGGTTTTACCCGAATAATTCGGAAGCGTGATTTCAGCGATTTCTTTTTGTTTTAATAACCCTGTGCTTTCACATTTGGAGTTACAAAGAAACGTTTTCGCGCACTAATCACTTCATCGCTAAGATCGAAACATTCGCTCGGAAACAATTCTTTTTAGAAACAACAAATTAATTCCCCTTTCGTGTCAAATCAATCAATCATGACATCATCTGTCATGTGTGATCTCAACTTTGCCCCGGAAACAATCTCTTGGTAGAACTCCAAAGACATTAGTAGACATTCGCTCGGAAACAATTCTATTTGGAAACAACAAATTAATTACCTTCGTGTCAAATCAATCAATCATGACATCATATGTCACGTGTGATCTAACTGTTTCCTGGAAACTCATAGCATTTGCCTCGAGCAACAACAACAACATGAAGGAAGTGTCATTAACCCATCCCCATTAGACTCAATAATCCATAAATGTGAGAAAGTTCCTGTTTTTCAAATTCTCACTGACAAAAACCATAAAACAGACGTAAAAGTGAGAAAGTTCCTGTTTTTCAAATTCTCACTGACAAAACCATAAAAAACATCCATAAAAGTGAGAAGATTCCTGTTTTTCAAATTCTCACTGACAAAAACCATAAAAACATCCATAAAAGTGAGAAAATTCCTGTTTTTCAAGTGAGAAAAATACTGTTTTTTCATTCTCACTGACAAAAACCATAAGACATCCATAAATTGCTGTTGGCATCCATGAAAAACATCAAATAAATTGACCAACACACATAACCATCCAAGAAAACAGACATAAATGTGACAAAGTTCCTGTTTTTTCATTCTCACTGACAACAAACAGACATAAATTATTAAAAAAAAGTTGTAGGTGGCAGCACGGGTGTCGTCTCGGAGTTATAGGGTCATCTCTACTAACATTAAGATTATAGTAACATTTTGAACTGATGAGCTTTCAGCAAATAATACCATTATACATCAAATATTCAGTTTAATTTATTAGCTCTTTTTAAAGTTGTTCATGACGAATATAGTTCTACTACAAACACGTGTTTGGATACTGCCTAATTTTGGTTATTTAAATAAAAACCAAAAGCCTACTGCATCATTGGCGCTTAACTGAAAACGAATTATATTACAAATATTTTCTTTTCCAGTTCATAGAGCATTGAAAATAAAAATAAAATTACAGTCAAATAAATTCTTGACAGAGAGATCTTCCAACAATTAATATCATTATACATCAAATATCCCATTTGATGCTGTTTATACTTACCAAGACTGTTCAAGACGCATATAGTTTTCAGTAAAGTGCCAATGACGCAGTAGGTTTTAGACTTTTACAGTGAGAGAAGGAGAAAAACAGTAAGATAAGTTTTTAAAAATTCCTTATTTTGAAATCAAACTTAAAAAAAAAATAAAATGTTCATCAAAGTATCAAAACCGTTATCAAAGTAACAATATCAAAGTGAAAAAATAGGTTTGTGTCAACCTCGGAGTTCTTATTATCTGATGTTTGAACTATTTTTAACAAAATGGCTATCTCAGAATTTTATCGGATGGGTTTGGGGAAAAGGGCATGGGGGAGCTAATTAACCTTTGGTCTCTTTTGACGCTTTAAAAGTGAACTAGACCCTTCTATTGTCACTCAAATGAGCCCTCTTTGAGGTTTATGCGATAATCCCTTCTATAAGAACCATATGTATCCCCAGCATATAATTTACAACATCTGTCCCCGGGTCCTGGGGGGTTGTGTCGACACAGGAGTTTTAATATCTGATGGTTTAACTATTTTCAACAAAATGGTCACCTCAAATTTTTATCGGATGGGCTTATCCATCCGAAAAACCCAAAGCGTTGGAGGGCAGGAGGGGCCAGTTGCCATCCGATCTTTTTTCACTCTGATAAAATGAGCTACAATTTTTAATTTCCATTCAAATGAACCCTCTATGAAGTTTATTAGAGTACCCATTTCATAAAAACCGCATACGGCCCCAGGACATAGCTTACGATGCCTGCCCAATGCCCTGGGGGGTTGTGTCAATACCAGAGTTTTTGTTATCTGACCTTTGAACTATTTTGAAAAAAATGGCTTTCTCAAAGTTCTTAGGGGATCGGTTTGAGGAAAATAGGGCTTAGGGAGGGAGGCTAGTTACCCTCCGATCTCTTTTGACTCTTAAAAAGTGAACAAGAACTTTCAATTTCCAATCAAATGAGCCCTCTCCGAAGTTTAAACGAGCATTTCTTCCATAAGAAATTTATATGCCCCTAGAGCATTACTCATAACGCCTGCATCCGGGCCCTGGGGGGTTGCGTCGACACAGGAATTTTTCTTATATGATCTTTGAACTATTTTTAATGAAAAGGGTATTATAAAAATTTTATCGGATGGGCTTGGGGAAAAAAGGGCGTGTTGGGGGGGGGGGAACTAGTTGCCCTTGGATATCTTTTGACTCTTAAACATTGAGCTAGAACTTTCAATTTCCAATCAAATGAGCCCTCTCTGAAGTTTATACGAGCATACCTTTCATAAGAACAATATATGCCCCCAGGACAACACTTAAAGTGCCTATCCCCCAGGCCCTGGGGGGAGTTTTTGTTATCTAATTTTTGAAAAATTTCCAAAAAACTGGCTGTCTCAAAATTTGTAGCGGATGGGTGTGGGGAAAAGGGGCATGGGGGGATAGTTGCCCTTAACTCTCTTGACTCTCAAAAAGTGAACTAGAACTTTCAATTTCCAATAAAAAGAGCCCTCTATGAAGTTTATACAAGCATCCCTTTCCTAAGAACCATACATGCCCTTAGGGCATAATTTAGAACGCCTTCTCCCGGGCCCTGAGGGGTTGTATTGACACCGGAGTTTTTCTTATCCGACCTTTGAACTATTTTTATCTCAAAATTTTCATCAGATGAGTTTGGAAAAAGAAGGCGTGAGGGGGAGGGGGGCTAGCTGCCCCCAAATCTCTTTTGACTATGAAAAAGTGAGCTAGAAGTTTCAATTTCCAATCCAATGAGTCCTTTCTGAAGTTTATACTAGCATCCCTTTCATAATAAACATATATGCCCCAGGGCATAACTTGCAACGCCTGCCCCCGGGCCCTGGGGAGTAGTGATGACACCTGAATTTTTGTTATCTGACTTTTGAGCAATTTTTAACTTAATGGCTATCCCAAAATTTTTATTGGATGCATTTGAGGGAAAAGGGGCGTGGGGGCGGCTAGTTGCCCTCCAATCTCTTCTAATTCTAATGAGCATTCCTTCAATGAGAACCATATATTTCCCCAGGGCATAACTTTAAACGCCTGCCCTCGGGCCCTGGGGGGCTGTGTCGACCCCAAAGTTTTCGGTACATGGTATTTGAACTATTTAAAAAAAGGCTATCTCAAAGTTCTTATCGGATGGGTATGAGGAAAAAAGGGCGTAGAGGGGGGGGGGCATGCGCCCTCCAATCTTTTTTGACTTTTAAAAAGTGAACTAGAACTTTCAATTTCCAATCAAATGATCCCTCTTTGAAGTTAATGCAAGCATCCCTTCCATAAGACCCATATATTTCCCCAGGATATAACTTACAACGTATGCCCCCGGGCCCGGGGGGGGTTTTGTCGACACTGGAATTTTTGTTCAATGATCTTTGAACTATTTGTAACAAAATAGCTGTCTCAAAATTTTTATCGGATGTATTTGGGAAAAAGAGTTTGGGGGGAGGGGGGAGCTGGTTACCCTCCGATATCTTTTGAGGTTTAAAAAGCGAACTAGAACTTTCAATTTCCAATCTAATGAGCCCTCTCTGAATTTTAAACGAACATTCCATCTATAAGAACCATATATGCCCCCAGGGTATAACTTATAACCCATGTCCAGAAGACTGTGGGGGGATTGTCCTGCTCAAAGACATAATTTCCAGAACTTTCAACTACGTTGAACAAAATGGCTATATCAAAATATTTATTAGATGTGTTTGGGGAAATTGTGGGCGTGGAAAGGGTGTTAGATACCTTCCAATCACTTTCGACTATTAAAAAGGGAACTATCCATTTAAATTCCATTCAAATGAGCCGTTTCTGGAGTTTGTACGACAACACTTTCTATAAAAACCTTATATGCCCTCAGGGCATAACTTAAAACCCTTGCCCTGAGGGCTGTGGGGGGTTGTTATCATCAAAGACCTAAATTCCAGAATTTTCAACTACGTTGAACAAAATGACTATCTGAAAATTTTGATTGGATGTGTTTGGGGAAAAAGTGGGTATGAGAGGGGGGTTAGTTGCCCTCCAATCACTTTCGACTATTAAAAAGGGCATTAGCTCTTTGAATTTCCAATCGAATGAATCTTTTTTGAAGTTTCTATGACGAAGCTTTCTATAAAAACCTTATATCCCCGGGCATAACTTACACTCCTTGCCCTGAGGGCCATGGGGTAGTGTCCTTCTTAAAAACATAATTTCTATCTGGAAATCAACTACGCTGAACAAAATGGCTATCTCGAAATTTTGATTGGATGCGTTTGGGGAAATGTTGGGCGTGGAAGGGGTGTTAGTTGCCTTCCAATCACGTTTGACCCTTACAAAGGGCACCAAAACTCTCGATTTCCAACCGAATGAGCCTCATTTGAAGTTTCTACGACGATCCCTTCCATATGGAGTGCCTCCTTTTTGAGTCCTTTTTGAAGTCTCTGCGAAAAAGCACTCTATAAAAACTTATATGCCCCCAGGGCATAAGCCCCCAGGGCATAACTTACAACCCTTGCCCTGAGGGCTGTGGGGGAGTGTCCTCCTAAAAAACCCAATTTATATCTGAAAATCAAGTACGCTGAACAAAATGACTATCTCAAAATTTTGATTTGATGTGTTTGGGGAAATGTTGAGCGTCCAAGGGGTGTTCGTTGCCTTCCAATCACTTTTGACCCTTAAAAAGAGCCTTGTATGAGGAAGATGAGGCCCCGACAAGTACGCACCAAGATGAGGCACAGTGAGACAAGAAGTGTTGAAAATAAGCTTAGAGTGCGTGACTTTTCTTGAAAAGCTTGACAAAATTACAGTTCAATATAAAAAACCCAGTGCGGAAGTTTAGTTCTCGTTCAGTGACGATTTATTTTTTCCTTGGTGAGAATAAAGAAAACTAAATTCAGTCTATGACGATGGACAGTAATATTTTAGGAAAATCGCGTGTATTAACGCAACAATGAAGAGGGAGGAAAGTGCTTAAGGGAGATGAGGATGTCTTCTTAGCCTTGGTAATAAACAGAGATAATCCGTTGATGGAATTAGAGTGACTACGATGCTTTTTGGAACATTTGGGTAGCATTGAAGATTGGGATGGATGGGAAAACCCTGGGTAAAGAATTATGGTCCTTCCAATCAATTTTCTGAGGTCTTTGCCTCCGATTGATGAGGGGGAGGGGTAGATCCCTTCAGAATGTCAGATATAATAGTCAGTACCCCAACTCGTCTTCCTTGGCTAGTTGGGATAACTTTAAGGAGGGGTAGTACTTCTAAACTGCAATTCCTGTGAGATACTTTCTCCCATCACCAGCCATAACGTATTGTCTCTAACCATTTTTCCTTTAGCTATTTGTTCTATTTTCACCTTCAGTTTACTTGAGCACTTGTTCCTCTTTTGAATTTCCCTTAGAAGGAAACCCTGATAAATTTACATAATCTTTTCCTCAGATTGGTACCCCACTGTCTTGTACCCCAGTCATTCATACAACCCTTTGCATCCAACCTTGCACTGACAGTGCAAGGTTGTCCTTGTTAGTCAATGGCCTAGGGCAAAACGAAAAATAGGTCGTCCCTGAATGGGGTGGGAGAGTTCCGTAAGGAAAGATTTAAGAGGAATGAGAAATTGTTGGGAGGAAATAAAAGGGAGGCTTTGAATAGATTGGGATTAAAGAGGAGAGTGTGGAGTTGTACTGTCCTCAGGCGGCTTGGCGCTGCAGTGAGTTGTTAGTAGTAGTAGTAGTAGTCTACCCCCTAGTGTTTTGACCAATCAGACACTCCAGTGGCCAAACTTCAAACCCTCTTGCCAAAAAAAATCAAAGAGTATCCATCTTTTTAACCCCATAGTATCAAACAGTCAAAATTTGTTGTGTTTAAGCAATGCTTCAAAGACGACAAGTTTTCACAGCTGACAAAAAGTAAACATGAGTTTAAAGAAATCTAAAAAAGGATTAAAGGATATTTAGCTGATTTTTCGTTTTGCCCTAGGCCATTGACTAACAAGGACAACCTTGCACTGTCAGTTCAATCCTAATCCGTAGAATGTATCTTAGCCATCTCAACCAATCTCTCTCTTTATAGCCCCAAAAAGAGTGAATGATCCAAATTTTTGGCACAACTCATTGTTTGAGATACGGTCAGTCAGTTGGCTATTTATTTATCTGGAAAACATTTAGCGAATCCTCCTCCATTTTTTGAAGCACCCAAGCTTCAGGGCAACACTTGACCACTGTCTTCACTGTAGCTCCCAATATTCTTATCTTGGTTCGCAAACTTATCTTCCTATAGTTTAAAAACTTTTATACTAGTGAAAACATTTTTGCTTCGCAATTTATTACCCCTATTATTGAGAAACTGTTTCAAACAAATTAGCTTCAAAAATGTCTCTTATTTGCAGAACTTCGAGTTGTATCACTATGAATCTAAACCTATGAAATCTCAGAAACCTAAGCCTAGTCGAACTTTCTTTGATAATCAAAACTGTACAGCAAAATTTATTGATTTCATGACCAGTAAAAGACTATTGAGAGCTGGGTCAATTATTCTTTATTCTCTTTTTGCCACTTAAGGATCTTTTTACTTCTAACCCTGTTTTGCTGCTCTTGATGTTTCATTTTTAGTAAAGTGCTCTTTTAGTAAAGTAGCATTTTTAGTAAAGTAGTTTGTTCTGAATTCAGCAATTTTTTGTTGTTTTAAATCTCTATTTTGTGCCTCACTTTCATCATATAAACCTTGATTTTTTAGTTAATAACCCTTTTTCAACTAAATAACCTCTTAGAAATTTATTCTATCACCTCTTCAATATGAAGCTTATACGGGAAACAGAAATAAAGAGTAACAAATAAATAACACATTGGATGCTAATGGCTTCCTACTTCAAGCAACGCAAAAGTGTTGTCTCTGATAGTAGCAAGTTTATCTAAAAAAAAAAAAAAAAATGTTTAATATAGAATAAAAAAATGTCTTATTGTTTCTTCCTTCTTATCAGTTTCAGCCCTTGGTCTGTTTTTTTCTCACTTCAGATTGCTCCTCAGGGGATGTTGAAAGGATGTAAAGGGTTCATCCTCCCTTCCCTGGGCATGATTCTGGCAGCCATTATGGGTTTCTGTCAATAAAACATTACTGAAATATTCCACCAAATATCGTATATATATATATTGTATATATATATGTATATATATATATGTATATATATATATATATATATATATATATATATATATATATATATATATATATATATATATATATATATATATATATATATATATATATATATATATATATATATATATATATATATATATATATATATATATATATATATATATATATATATATATATATATATTATTGGTAACATAAGATCTTTAATGGTTTGTTTGAATCTTTCATATTTACTGACCTCAAAGCTGCATGCTTTGAGCGGCCTCAAAGCTTGGCCTCACGGGCCAAGTTTCATCTTAAACGGAAAACTGATTGCAATACTCCAGCAGAAACCTAACTCCTATAAAAATGAAGTAATAATGGAAAGAGTTCCTTAACCATCATCTCCCTTAAACCGTCATCTTGATTTAAAACTACGGAATCAATTTCCAGTCATGCAAACTATATACATCTAAATATTTCTTCACTCCTATTGAACCAAATCCAGGAAGTGGTGCAAGAGTTCATGAAAAATCTTAGAATTCAAGACATTGGGATTGGCCTTATTCTGAGCATATTTCTGATTGATGAGACTGTTCCAAAAAACAAAAAAAAATCCAAAGGAGATAAATAAGCCCAGAGGTTTTTTTTTTAAAGAATAAGTTAAACAAGTTTTTGAGATTGCTATTTCAATATAAGAAAGAAGTACTAAGTCTTAGAATAAACATACTAAATAGGGGAGATGTATTGTCAGTATTGTCAATACTGTTATTTATTTACACTGCTCATACACAGATTCTCTGTGTAAGCCACTGGTTACGCACACTTTCAGCCACTAAAAATACTATTAAAGTAGCATTAACCAAAATAAAAAATTATTTTAGCCAGGATAATCCCTGCTCTTGTCTTATTTTTATCGTCATTAGAGTAACAGATCTATCACAGATTTTATTGATGTTATGACGTTATCAGAGCAAATAGATATGCCATCTCTCTTTTTCCAAACCATAATCGCTGTCAAACAGTAATTTTGCTTGTCCACTTCATTCCATGCTTGCTTTGTGAAGCACTTAAGACGTTCATGGCAAGTCATTTCCTTCTGCTATCTCCAAGATGATTATTGAGCCCCACAATTATGTATTATTTCCTGTTGTTGGCAATTCAAAACGGATCTTCGATGGACCATCGACGCGGAATCATTTCTGTATATTGTTTCCCGGTTTAGTGCTTGTCAAAATGCTTCATAAAGCATAACAAAAAAAATCGGAAAAGAAATTATATTAGTATAAACGGGGAGAAGATTATTGATTAAATTTACAATATATATATATATATATATATATATATATATATATATATATATATATATATATAATATATATATATATATATATATATATATATATATATATATATATATATATATATATATATATATATATATATATATATATATATATATATATATATATATATATATATATATATATATATATATATATATATATATATATCTATATATATATCTATATATATATATATATATATATATATATATATATATATATATATATATATATATATATATATATATATATATATATATATATATATATATATATATATATATATATATATATATATATATATATATATATATATATATATATATATATATATATATATATATATATATATATATATATATATATATATATATATATATATATATATATATATATATATATATATATATATATATATATATATATATATATATATATATATATATATATATATATATATATATATATATATATATATATATATATATATATATATATATATATATATAATCGCCGGGCCCCAGCACTCAGTCGGCACGCGGCAGGCTTCTATGTATAGATTCTCACTGTCACCTGTCTTCTAAATGCAGACAATTTGAGCCTTTTCTTGATGTCATGGCGTCCAAACGGATCTTAAGTTAGAACTGGTGTGTTTGTAAAATCACATTTTTTTTTTTTTGATCTTTAACTTTTGCCTTGGCTTGTATTTTGGCATTATGAAAGACATATCGCCAAACCTTTATTTCTTTTAATTGTTCAGGTGGTTGGACAAAAACTTCTTTCTCTTCCAATGATTTATCTAGTCCAGGTGTTTGATTTTCAAAGGTATGGAAGGCCTTGACGACCACCTTTGTTTCTTTTAGTTGTTCAGGTGGTAGGACAAAAAGTTTTTCTTTTGCCTTGGCTTGTCTTTTGTCATTATAAAAGACGTATCGCCGATACTTTTCTTTCTTTTAATTGTTCAGGTGATGGGACATAAAACTTCTTTTTCTTCCAGCGATTTATCCAGTCTATATTTTTGATTATCAATGTATGGTAGGTATTGATGACCTTATCCATGTCAAAATCATAAACCCAATCATCATCGCTATCATTTAAAATTTGTTTGGTTCGTTACACCTCGGCTCATCTTTCACATTATGAAATGCGTATCACCAAACCTTTGTTTTTTCAGCGAAGGTATGGGGCACGCGGCACGCTTCTATGTATACATTCTCAATGTCGCTTGTCTTCTAAGGACAGACAGTTTGAGCATTTTCTTGGTGTTATGATGTCCAAATGGACCTAAAATCAGAAGTGGTGCATTTGCAAAATTACATTTTTTTTTCATTGGACATTAAAGGTTTGCCTAGGCTTGTCTTTTGTCATTGTGAAATACATATCGCCGAACCTTTGTTTCTTTTAATTGTTTAGATGGTGGTACAAAAACTTTTTTTTCTTCCAACGATTTATCTACTCCAGGGTTTTGATTTTATAAGTTAAGAAAGAAATTGACGACTACCTTTGTTTCTTTTAATTGTTCAGGAGGTGGGACAAAAACTTCTTCTTTTTCCTTGGCTTGCCTTTTGTCATTATGAAAGACATATCACCGAACTTTTGTTTCTTTTAATTGCTCAAGTAGTAGGACAAAAACTTCTTTTTCTTCCAACGATTTATCCAGTCCATATTTTTGGTTTTCTAAGGTATGGTAGGTATTGATGACTTTATCCATGTCAAAATCCCAAACCCAATCATCATCACTATCATTTTGGATTTTGAAACGTTTTGATTCTCGCTGTCCAGGTTGATTTTTATTGATTCGCTGCTCTACATTTTAATTTTAGACTCCCTCACTTCTTCGGTATCGTATGTCCTCTAACCGTCATTGCCTTTACTCTTCATTTTTCATTTTTGATACATTTTTAGATTTTGATTACTTCAGACAATTCAGCAATGGCCTTTGCTTTAGCTGTCTGTATTGGTATTGTTGCCATTGATGGTCCAGGTTGTCCAGTTTCACATCTTATCACGTTTGATAGTTCAGGCGTTGGTGCCAAAGAGTCATTATTTATAGTAACTGCAACTGCAAATTTTCGTTTTTTTGGGCCTTTCAACAGACATTATATTATATAAATAACTGTTGCGCTGGAAACTCAACAATCTTATTTATGCTAAGCATGACATCATATAAAAAATACTTATATGAAGCCGTATATGATGCCGAAAGAAATACTTATATGTTGTAATAACATAGTACATGACGTCATTTTCAAAAGCCGAAATTAAGGCTCTTAAGGATTTTTCTCAGACTTGTGATCTATTTAGATCATTTTTGTGGGAGAATATCCGAAGATACCAATTTTTCCGATAAAATATAAAGCCGTTTTCGAGAACATACATACATACATAACACAATGTTTCGAGAACATACAAAATATATTTTTTTTTTCTTCTAGGTCTTACGTAGACCAGGGCATTTCATATCGAAGGAGTTGTGTGAAAGCTTCAAAAAGGACTCATTCGATTGGAAATTGGAGTAGCTAGTATCCTTTTTAATAGTCAAAAGTGATTGGAAGGCACCTAACACCTCTTCCCTACCCACCATTTCCCGAAACACATCCAGTCAAAAGTTTGAGATAGCCATTTTGTTCAGTGTAGTTGATTTCCAGATAGATAATATGTTTTTAAGGAGGTCACTCCCCCAAAACGCTCAGGGAAAGGGTTTTAAATTATGCCCTGGGAGCATAACAGAAAAGTGTTGGCACAATGTATTATTTATTATTTTTTCCTTTAGACCAGGGCACTTCGTCTCGAAGAAGTTGTCGCAGAAACTTCGAAAAGGGCTCATTCAATTGGAAATTGGAGTGGCTTGTGCCTTTTTTAATAGCCAAAAGTAAATGGAAGGCAACTAACACCCCTTCAACGCCCACCTTTTCCCGAAACACATCCAATCAAAATTTGGAGATAGCTATTTTGTTCAGCGTAGTTGATTTCCTGATGAAAATAACGTTTTTGAGGAGGACACTCCCCCACTGCCCACAGGGTAAGGGTTGTGAGTTATGCCCTGGGGGCATATAAGGTTTTTATAGAAAGTATTGTCGTAGAAACTTCAGAAAAGGCGCATTCGATTGGAATTTCAAAGGGCTAGTGCCATCTTTAATAGTCGAAAGTGATTGGAGGGCAACTAACCCCCCTCTCACGCCCACCTTTCCCCAAACACATTCAATCAGAATTTTAAGATAGCCGTTTTTTTCAACGTAAGATTTTTATAGAAAGTGTTGTCGTAGAAACTTCAAAAAAGGCGCATTCGATTGGAAATTCAAAGGGCTAGTTCCCTTTTTAATAGTCGAAAGTAATTGGAGGGAAACTATTCCCCCTCCCACGCCCATCCTCCTATTTGCCTTTATGATTAAAAACTAAATACTGCCATAAGATTAAACCAAAATGCACTGTGTTATTACTAATTCCCAATAAGGCATCTCAGCAGTATTCGAAGAGCGACTGAGGGTGTTATGTTCAATCTTTCGGGGCTACTTCTGCTCTTTTTAACCAAATCAAAATAGTGTAAGTGTATCCAAGCTATCAAAGAAAGTAAACCGATTTTTTTTGTGAATGGTATCAAGTTTTCCATTTCAGGTCAACTAGGGGAGGTATGAAACTAAATTAAAAACTACTGTTTGTGTCCAGAATTTTAAAATGGTGTATGTTGTAAAAAATTGCTGAAAATTTTTCTCCAGCATACAAATAGCAGGCCAAACTATAAAGTCTTAAAAAAACAAAAATATTTAAAGTATTAATTTCTTTTTCCCTGAAAGACTATCTAAATGTAAAACGAAAAGAAATTAATTAAAAAAACTTTTTCCACAAAATAAGTTTTTCAAAGAAAAGTAAAGCACTCCATTTAACAAAAAATGAGTAAAAACAAAATCAAATAATCTACCAAGCGTGAAACTACCACAAATCAGCATCGATGAATAAATGAAACCCAAAACGAACAGAAATTAAAATAAATAACCGATTCAAACTCGAAACGAGCAGAAATTAACATAAGTTGGGCTCAAAAACCCCTGTGCCCTCCCAAGGCCAGAACATAATTTGCACTTTACTGAAAAAAATACAAATGAATGTGCATTTTCAGTTTAATATACATATACTGATATTTAGTAATCAAAATGTTTATATTATTTGATTTATTAAACTCATAAAAGTAAAAACATTTAAATTTTTTTCAATAAAGTGGAAATTATGTTCTATAATACATATACATATATATATATATTATTAAAAACTCTTCAAAAATACCCATGATCATACACCCCAAGGCCTCTTTATGTGACAAATCCCCTCTTTTTTTAATTGCATAGTTTAGAGAGATTCAAAGTTAAACCTAATATTGATGCCCTATTTTAGCATAAATTCTTGTCACCTTCTTTCGTTTCTTTGTAAAAGTTCAAAAAATATTCATTTGACTTATTATATATATTATTATAGCCTGAAATAAGCAAAAATATCATTATAGAAACAAAAATTTCCTGAATAAAGTTACCAGCGAATTTGAAATTTAAAACAGGCGAAAGTACTGCTTCTCAGTTCATGCTACCTATTTTTGAAAACTGTCTTAAACAGGCTCGTTTGTTTATGTTTGCTTGTATTCATAGAATTACGAAGAAATAACGATTTACTGAAAACTAAGCTTTCTTGAGTTTTTTTTACGACTATTGATAGCTTTGTGAATTATTCTTCTCTTTTCTTCGGATCACTTTAGGATTTTCATTCTTCAATTCCTGTTTTGTTGCGTCGGTATCGTTTTTCACTGAAGTGATAGTTTTCCAGAATTTTTGAAAATATAAAAAAATATTATGAGCCATTATGTTTGAAATAGTTTTTCAAAAATATGCTGAATAAACTGAGAAACAATAATTTTTGTTCGTTTTACGTTTCAAATTTGCTCTTTCATTAGAAAACCTTGTTTTTGTTTTAAATTAACCTAGATAAAAATCCAGATTTTGGCCTACTATTCATATTCCGGACAAAATTTCATGAAGAATTTAATAAAATGTTTAATATAGTGCTTTAGATCAATAGGTATGGGGAATAATATTCAAGGAAATGGGTTCTATATCTGCATAAGCTTTGGGGTTCTATAGAGCTGAAAGAATTGACACCCATCGTACTACATACATAATGAAAGACCTGGAATATAGACAAATATTAATCAGCCACCTCCCTCCAAATGACATTGGATGAATGCCTCCAACCACGGATTGCACTACCGGCCGAAGGCAGTGACTCAGTGAATAATGTGATAACAAGCTAATTCCTCACTAAGTGCAATAATACGCTAATTCTTGACTCAAAGTAAAAGTATGCGAGGTCTTCAAATTACAAAAATGGTATCTTCCTTAGTTAAAAGTTAATTTTCTTGCTATGTTGTAACTTTGCAATGTTACTGCTAAGAAATAAGCAAATGATTACCTCCACTTGTTTGGTAATGCAGTAATCGTTAAAGTTCAGAATACGTATGTCTTACCTACCCTTTATTTGCCCAAGTCCTAAACGCAGAAAATCAAAATTACAAACAACTAATGCTTGAAAGTACTTGAGGACCTTCGAGGGAATACTGCTATCTTGGATTTCCCTTAATATTTAAGAAGACGTTTTGGTGATGGGGAAAGGTATTTAAAGAGCCTTCAAATTTTCGCTTGACTTCAGTCGAAACTTGTACTCAATGCCTAGGCCATTGGAAACATGCTATCTTATTTAAAAGAAGTAATATGGTTCAAAGAAACTGAAACTTCATAGAAAAAGTTTATGTAGTCCTTTCGGACACAGACTATACCTCTTTATTTGAACTTCAACACTCCGCTATGGCTCAAAGGCAAGTAATTTTTTTTCTATGTGTGTAATAAAATCCTTAGATCTCCTAAAAACCTGTCATATTAACCTTGAAGCTCACACATTGCATAAGACAGAAGAAGAGTGGTACTCAACTGATTTTCGGCCACGCCCCACTTAATTATTTTTTGATTATTGATACCCCCCATCGTGATATTTAGATTTTGTCATTCAAAATTTTATGCGTACCCGAAGGAAACTTAAAGGTCACTAACTTTTATCTCTTTTGGGGTCGTTCTCTTGGCATATTTTAAGCTAATGAGTTTTTCTGAATAAAACACCGAATATACAATACGTGGTGTCATTGCAATGCTATCACGTATCTGTTTTGCTCTCGAATGAATATAAATATGACTCATTATAATCATGGATGATTATATAGATATGATCATTTATATCAGATTTTTTTCAAAATTAAGGCTCTAAAGTGCAGTCAATCGAAGGGTGCACGTCCTGCCGATGACCCACCAAAATGTTGTAATGCACCAACAGCGAAAACTGTGCCCTTCACTTCGGAATTTCACTTCGGAATGAAGTGAAATCAGAAGCAATGACAAAAATAACAAATTAAGGACTAAACATAATTGTCACTCCCACAACACAAAACTCAAATGAGTGATGATTAACTGCTACTTGTAGAATGGTCGGCGAATATTCCTAACATTAAATAAAATGATTTTATACGAAGCTAGGAAAAAAAAACACAAAAAACTGAGTTTAATCAAAAATAACCCTTAGAAAGAAGCGAGTAGAGCGTTGAAATAAAGAAAAAGGCAAACTTTAAAAGAAAAAAAAATACATGCTACCATAGCATCAGATTTTTTCACAAAACATATTATTAAAATATTAGGGATTTACAAACAAGAAAATGAGTTTAAAAATTGCATCAACAGCCAAAGTTAATCTAAAAAACTGAGAAGTAGTGTGTAAAAGTAAGACTTATTTTCGGATAAGTAGAACTAAGCTGAATGCTAAAACTGATCGTTTTTGTGGTAATCTAATTCATCTGAAAAGCAGGCCTTCAGTGTTCAATTGCTATGAAGCTAGGTGGACTCAAACAAGGGTTAGAGTGCCATGGCGACCACTAAAACACCATTATTGTATGTATAAATTGTCCTAAGAATTTTCCCTATCATTCTGTTTCTCCATTCCTTTGATGTTCCTTTATTATTTGAAACCTTTCCAGTTTTAGGCACGCAAAATTCGTATCACCAAACTGCTGAGCAAACATATAAAGTCTGAGTGAAATCGATACATCGATTGCTGTGATGACGTTAATGGTTAAAAGGGTAATACAAATGATGTAAATAAGAAACCGGTGGTTTTAACATTACTGTAATGTAATACGAAGTTCAATATCCTTTGAAATGATGGGTATTTGTTACTATAGTTCCCACAATGATGCTTTTAAGGGTAATAATTATTATGTTGTTTGCTTATGGTATATAATTTTTAATATTTTTCTTTAGCATTTCAATACAGCCACCTCAAGTTGCAAATTTTCAGCATTTTATGGTATTTTTCGCTTCTTCTACAGTTTAATTTTATATTTCATATTAAAGTATTTTTTTCTAGTTTTTCATAGTTTCAAATCTAGAAAGTTGGGTGGGAGGGTCAATGTAAACTAAATTTTAAGGCCAAGTTTTGTGCTAAGCCCCTTTAGATATATGTTTTATTATATTTAGGGTTTTCAATGGCAGTGAAAAAGACATTTTTTAAATTAAATGAATAATTGTACCATATTGAAATAGTTACAAAAATGTTTCATTTTGTTGTTGTAAAAGAATTAGTAAAAAGAAAAGATAAATTTCCTAACTAAGGCTAGAAAATGGAAAGTCGTATTCAGTGACAGTATTCTAGTGTGGTTCTAAAACATTGGTGCAAAACATTGAAATAAAGTGTCAATGGTTATACTGCTAAGCATTTTTTTTTACAACTGGGCCTTCATTGAACAATACATTTAACCAAAAATTTAAGTTGATCATACTTTGAGAAGTATTCAGGGCTCGATCTGGGGGGGGGGTCAAAAGGGGGAAAGTGCAAGAGGAGAGGGGTGGCGAGACAAGCTAAAGAGAAAGTTACAAAAACAAACTTCCAGAAAGTAGAACAAATTCAATGTTTCAAAATATCCAAATTACAATACTCGAGTGTTTTGTCAAGCATAGTTACAGGTTTTTAGCGGCCCCTGGCCTTTCCCTCGTGTTTTGCTTTAAGGGCTCATTTGTGCATTGAGATGATAGAGGGATAGTGTGCATTGCAATGCTTTGGGATTGCATCGCACACCTGTCGAATGACACAGTGACATTTTTATTTCGTTTAACCAGCTGCAATAAAGATCAAACTTACGTCATTACTACACATTGTAGCATTTTGAAACGAAAGCGTTAAGCTTCAAGCTACAGAAACTAACATTGATTATTTCCAGGCACAGGTAGCATCAGCATAGCTTTGTCTACATTAGTGCATTTAACGCTTATTTAGGCGACTCAGTACCAATGAAAGGGACGAATAAAAGTTGCTCTAACAGGTAAAAGTTCACCGTAATTGGTGCTGTGGCTAGTCTTAATTGACAAATAACAGTAGCCAATTAAAGATCCTTCATTTTTGCGAATTAACGTTAATTGGGCGAATATCGTGGTAACGAAGTGTAAGTAAGGAGCGACCCGGCTCAATAGTAACTGAAACTCTAATAAACAAGATTTTGACAATAATAGATACATCAAAAGAATCGGATTTTAATACTGATTTCAAATATATAAGATTTTTCAAGTTTAGTCCTACCCATCAAAAGTTATGCGCCTGAAAAAATTTGGCTGATTTTCGGAACAAGGTGGAAAGACCCCCTCAAAGCTATAGAATCTTAATGAAAATCACACCATCAGATTCAGTGTATCACAGAACTCTACTGTAGAGGTTGCAAGCTCTTATCTACAAAAATGTAGAATTTTGTATTTTTGCCAGAAGAGAAATCATGGATGTGGGTTTATTTTTTTTTTTTTTTTCCAGGGGTGATCGTATCGACCCATTGGTCCTAGAATATTATGGGAGGGTTTATTCGAACTGAAATTAAAAGTTCTAGTGCTCTTTTTAAGTGACCAAAAAAATAGAGGGCAACTAGGCCCCCTCCCACGCTCATTTTTTCTCATAGTCACCAAATCAAAATTTTGAGACAGCCATTTTGTTCAACATGGTCGAAAATATGATAACTATGTCTTTTAGGAAGAATTAGTCTCCCAAAGTCCCCGGGGGGAGGGCTGAAATTTATGAACTTTACCCAATGTTTACGTATAGTAGTAGAGTAGAACCTTATACTTTGTGTTGAAGCTATAGGGATCACCATGCTATTTGCTTGCAGCACGTGCCTTAGTACCTTGCCATGCTATTTGCTTGCCTTATGTTCCTCGCCATGCTATTGGCTTGATGCTCTACACCTTTTCAAAGAGAGTGAGTATCCCCTCACACCTATGTTATACTTTGCTTACTTTATGTTCCTTCCCATGCTATTTGCTTGGCTTATGTTCCTTACTGTGCTATTCTATGGAGGCCATAGGAACCACGTTCTATTTGTTTGATGCTCTATACCTTTTCAAAGAGAGTGAGTATCCTTTCACACCTATGTTATATTTCTATGACTTTATGTTCCTTATCATGCATCAATTGATACAGACGGTACAAGACTTGGCTGACATATTTTTTTTAGTTCAATAACCAAAATTCCTTATATTACATGTTAAAAGGATGGTCTCATTCTAGAAATACTGGTTTACAGCTGGAGGCCTTATAATCATGTTTTTTTATATAAATTAGGATGCAATTGATCTTTCTAGATCAGTTGATTAATAGAACTTGTAATAAGCCTATTACAATCAAACTTATTCGTTCTAATGGACAGCAAAAGAATTTTGATGGTAAGTAAATATACATTATTCTTGAACTATCATAAGAACATAATCCTTTTTTCCCTACAGATATCTGCCAATATGTAATTTAAATCTGGCTTTTACTTTCTAAACGGTGAGCAAAGGTTTTTCGTTATAGGTGTATTTTAATTACCTCTAATAGTGTTCGAATTGACGAGGGTTCGCAACAATTTCTATTTTTAACTCAACAGATAGCAATTATCTTACGTGTCACATATAATTGAAAAAGATCTGTAATTGTCATCTTTTGGGACTCTATATTGTGGAATTGAAGGGGGCAGCGCCCAATGGAGGGTTCTGCCACTTTCGTTACTAATGAATTATCTAACGATGGCTTAGATTTGTAAGAAAAAAATAGAGTCTGGTTATGGTCAATATAATACTGGGAGGGGGGATTAAGTTTTGAGGGAGGTGTAAAATGGTACTTATTTAGTACCCCGGTAAAACATGTGACTAGGTTTGAAAAGCTTCATGAGAAATAGGTTATTGCTAATGGTAATTCCTTGACAACATTTTTTTTATTTTACTTTAGTGCTATAAGCCAAAACGTTCCATTGTGTGTGCCACACCTACTAGTGAATATTTATCGGGCTTTTTTTTCTGTTCAATTATTTTCATTGTAATTAATAACATAAAAAATGGTGAAATTTAGAATTGACTGAGCTCTATTTTGGCTACTTTATATGGGTGAGGGGGTGGGGGGGGGGCAAAGTATTTAGTTAAAATAATGCTAGGAGGGAGAATTAAGTTTTGAGGGAGACGTAAAAATGGTACTTATTTAGTACCCGGTAAAAACATGTGACTAGGTTTGAAATGCTTCATGAGAAATAGGTTATTGCTAATGATACCTCCTTGAAAATTTTTTTTTTATTTTCCTTTATTGCTATTTACAAAACGTTGCATTGTGTATGCCACACAAAACTAGCGAATATTCATCGGGGTTTTTTTTTCTGTTCAATTATTTTCACTGTGATTAATAACATAAAAATGGTGAAATTTAGAATTGACTAAGCTCTATTTTGGCTACTTTATATGGGTGAGGGGTGGGGGGGGGCAATTATCTACTTCAAATAATGCTATGAGGGGGAATTAAGTTTTGAGGGAGGTGTAAAATGGTACTTATTTAGTACCCGGTAAAACGTGTGACTAGGTTTGAAATGCTTCATGAGAAATAGGTTATTGCTAATGATACCTCCTTGACAAAACATTTTTTTTATTTTACTTTATTGCTATTAGCCAAAACGTTGCATTGTGTGTGCCACACCAACTAATAAATATTAATCGGTTTTTTTTCCTGTTCAATTATTTTCACTGTAATTAATAACATAAAAAATGGTGAAATTTAGAATTGATAAGCTCTATTTTGGGCTACTTTATATGGGTGATTGGGGGGGGGGGCAAGTATTTAGGTAAAATAAAGCTAGGAGAGGGATTAAGTTTTGAGGGAGATGTAAAATGGTACTTATTTAGTACCCCGGTAAACATGTGACTAGAAAAGACTGAAATTGATTTTTATTTCCAGGATTCTAATATTCAAACATCAAGTCAAAAGCGACCAAAGCTCGATGGCGAGTCTGGCACCAATGACACGGAAGAGTTAAATTTTGAACCTGTTTTAGAGGAAGGTGGCATACCATCTCCTCATAATTCGGATATTCCGATATTAGACGATTTATTGGCTATGGTAGACAATATTCAAAATCCTTAGGAATTCCATTCCTCCCCCTTGATAACAATGGACCCATCGTATAAAACATTGGCCAGCTCTTCTGTTGGAAACATAAGAAAAAATAAAATTCATCTGTGTCTGTAAGTGTGTGTACGGGTGTGTTTGTGTGTGTGTGTGTTGTTTTTGCGGGTGTGTTCTTGTGTGTGTGTGTGTGTGTGTGTGTGTGTGTGTGTGTGTGTGTGTGTGTGTGTGTGTGTGTGTGTGTGTCTGTGTGTTTGTGTGTGTGTGTGCTATTAAAAAAATTCGCAATTTATTATGCACTTGTTTTATAAATAGTGCTATACGCAAAGTGTGTGTGTGTGTCTGTGTGTGCTATTAACAAAATTCGTAATTTATTATGCACTTGTTTTATAAATAGTGCTATAAGCAAAGTGTGTGTGTGTGTGTGTGTGTGTGTTTATGTGTGGGTGTGTTTGTGTGTGTGTGTGTGTGTGTGTATGTGTGTGTGTGTGTGCTATTAAAAAAATTTGTAATTTATTATGCAAATAGTGAAAAAACAAAGCGAATATTTCGAGAGGACAAACGCCTCTCTTCTTCAGCGCGAAACGAAACGATGTATCAATAAAAGCCAAAAATTAAAAGAATTAAAACCAACTACCTAACAACCATAAAAGTGACTTATTCACCAATATCCGCGATTTGCAAAAAATCCAAAAAAATATGAACTGCCATCGACGGAAAGTAGCGAACAACTGACAAAGAGAAGAAAACAATTCATTCACTCAAAAAAACAAAACGAACCAGCAATGTGTGTCAGTGACTTCAGAATATCATGGGTAATTGTCCACTCTCACCGGAACAATCACATGATGTTTGTGAAGGTCCGTCGTTTACTATTTTGCTGGATTTCCAGTTTACAACGGAAGAAATGAATAGTCTTATGGAAATTGTTCGATCTGATGTTTCCGGGGGCATTTTTGACGATGACTTTATTATTAGTGAATTAGGTCCTGTGTATATAGGTGCAGGACATGAAAATATTGCCGCGTCCCCGGAACTACGTGAATTTTATTTGTTAGAATCTGCTCTTTGTCACTTACAAACACATAGGGTAGATTTTAACCCTCCCGAAGAAAACCTGGTTGATGGGAGTGTCATTTTAACAGACCCTGTAAATGTTCTTCAAACATACATCGAGCGAATTCGGGCACTTATTGAGATTCAGATTCAGAAGTGGGGTGGTCAGGGGGGTATTAAGGCATCAGTCAATCAAAAAGTTTATTTACAAAAGGGCACATAAGCGGAAATTTTTTATTTTCATTTTTCAACTGGCAACCAAACTTTTTAATCTGGTTTAATGAATTTGAGGGTAACTTTTTCAATTGGGTCAATAAATTAATATCAATTTTGGACACATTCAACGAGAGGGGAAGCGGGTTCACAATTTTATACATTGAATATATGAATCAGAATCTCAATAGATTAAAAAAAAAAACTTTATATTAAAGGAGGCAGGTAGTAGTCGACGAATAAAATGCCACCCAGAATTTTCAGCTACAGGAGGGGTCAGGGTTTCAATTTTGAAACGGGGTTGCAATGTTTTAAATATGTATTTTTAGCAGCAGCTCATAAAACATTAAAAAGTGATTCAACAATAAAAAATCTCGACAGACTTGCACGTAATGGAGGAAACAATTTTCCTAAAGTAAATTTTGATTGTTTAGAGGGAAAGCATCCCGTATCCTTGAAAGAAATAACCATATTTGAAAAAGCAAATGAAAATGTCGGGTTGGGGGTGGTTGTTCTCCAGTATGACACAGAATTTGTAAATGGGGGAAAGAAACCGAATAAAAAAGAGGTTTTATATTCAGTTAGGACACCGTTCGTAGATAATGTTAAAATTGGGTTTGGATTGTCTATGAGCCCCCCAAAGATGTAAACTCCTAAGGTCATTTTTTCTCCGTTACGGCAATAAATCGACTCATGTCTCAAGGCGTGAAGAAAGGGGAACGTCACTATTGTGCCATGTGTCTTTCCCCATTTACAACTGAAAGAACATTCACGGATCACATTAGATATTGCAAAATTCATGGCAATCAAAAGATAGAAATTCCGGCAGGAGACAAAGCTACTTTACAATTTAAAAAAGTTCAAAATTCTCTGCTACAGACTGATAAAGTATCTTTGGAGCGTGAATCAAGACTATTGGAGGTATCGGACCCATCAAAGCCAAATATAGTCAAGGAACACAAGCTCGTTGCGTGTTCCTATGTGCATGCCCGACGCGATTCCAACAATAAAATGCAATTGGAAGAGTTTTTTTCACTATGGATGAGGAGGGTAGCATGGAGAAATTATCCGTGTATTTAATAAAAACAGCAAATAAATCTATTTCACGATTGTATCGCACCAACTACCCAATGTCATTATCAGATAAGGAGCAATGGGCACTAGATACAGGGACAGTTTTTTGGGGTTGTAGGAGTTCTCTTGCCCTGAAAGGCGCTGCTCAGGATCACAATCACCTTATTGACCTCAATTCAACGGGGAAAAGTAACTTTCGAGGGTGGACTCAAAATTCATATAATTTAAAAATTAAACAGCTGCTCTTTCTTCCGCTTTTTATACATAATTCTAACTATGATCAGAAGTTTTTGCTACCAGCAATGGCACATCTTCAAAGAAATTGAGTTGTGGATGATGCATAGGGGATAGACAGCTTTTCCTACAAAATCATTCGTAAATCAACGGAAAAGTTGCTTGTTTTGGAATTTATGTGAAGATATGTTGAAGACGACTTTGAGTACACGAATAAAATTCGCTTTTTAGATTCCTTCCATTTTTTCCCAAATCTTTGAGCAAATTAATTCAAGTGCAGAAAAACGATTACGGCTGCAACGCTTTCCCCCTTCTCAAGCAACAATTTCCAAATGATTTATATGATTTGTTGACGGTCAATGGCGTGTATCCTTATGATTATTACAACTCCATGTCGAGATTCGCCGAGGAAACTATTCCCTTGATCGAGTCGTTTTACGACAGTCTACACGATCGTAGGTGTACTCCTGATGAATACAGTTTTGCCTAAGAAGTGTGGGCAGAGGGAGGGTGTAAAAATGGGTTTGCCTACTGCAAGCTGTATTTGTCGAGGGATGTGCTAACTTTGTTAGACATTATGTGTAAAAATACGGACAAAATATATGAGGAATTTAATCTTGATTTAGGATTTTATTTTTCATCTCCTCATCTGGTAATGGACCTCATCCTAAAAATTAGCGGGGAAAAAACCTCTCGATGGCCATCGAGAGGTCAATGAGGGGTGGATACGTTTTTCATGGGGATAGTATCTTGGAAACAGAACCAACTGGGGAGAAGACGGGAACAAAATCGGATGCAGTGTTCCTTGATATGAATTCCCTCTACCCCTCGGCCATGTCTCATTATGCGCTACCCTGCGATGACTATAAATGGCACAATGACCCTCAATCCTCCAATTTCCCCAACATTGACAGTGTTTAGGAGAATGGCCCGTTTGGATGGTTTTTTGAAATTGATGGGGAGATACCAGTTGAGCTTCACGATTCGGTAAAGGATTCTGTTTTCCCATGCATCAATAGACCTGTGTCTAGGGACTCTTTGATTCCCCACTACAGATGTTAGGTTGAGGTGGAGGGATTGCATTGGTCCCCTTCAAAACAATAACTTATTGCCGACCTCCTGCCGAAAAAAAATATTGTTGTACATCATGTGGCTTTAAAATGGATTTGCAACAACGGTTTCAATGTCACAAACGTTCATAGAGCCCTCCAGTTTAGTCGAAAACCCTATCTGAAAACGTTTGTTGACACTTTTGTCAAGAAACGTTTAAGAAACAAAAAAGAAATCTATAAGCTCATTTTAAATTCGGCTTTTGGTAAAATGTGCGAAAGTGTTCGCAATGGGAATTGTTGTGACGTCGTGACCGATCCCGAACAATTTGCTCGAATTATTGCTGATCCAAACAATACTTCCTTTACATTCATTGGCCCGGATATGGTACTATTGAATAGGAAAAAAAGTAGCATTGTCCTGAATAAAAATATTGCTGCAGGCAGCTCAAGTTGGAAATTCTACTACAATTTGGCTAGGGTACAGTGGCCGGATAAGGGATAAGTAGAGGTCTGCTACGGGGACACAGATTCTCTACTGTTAAAAGTAAAAACTCAAAACCTACTTGATAATATGACGCGACTTCAAACCATTGGTTCGCGAATGAACAACACCTACTTGAGAGACGGATCTATACAGAACTTTTCAAATGTCGGGTACCAAATCAACTTTTATTTTTAAAATCAGAAACGGGAAGTGACATGATTTCCAATGGTATGTTTGTAAGTACGAAGGCGTACTTTATAATGACACATGACGAGGAAATCAAAAAATGTTGCAAAGGAGGACCCGCGCTCTATGTGGATAAGAATTTTGACATAGACGTTTATAGAAATTGTATTGTTGAAAATATAATTCCACGAGCGAAATTGCTGGCAATTCGTTCCTTAAACTACAGGAACTTCACTGTAAATATAGAAAAAATTGCCATGAGTACCATTTCCGACAAGGTCTATGTTTGTCGAGACGGTGTGACTACCCTCCCCCTGGAACACTATTTAACTTCCAACCGAGCCGAATGTGTTAGTCATAGGGAAAGTCTCGGTTTGAGTAAAGTCCAATAAAATAAATTTCCCAAAACCTTGGGGGGGGGGGCTCGCGGCCCGGGGGGCCTTTGGCTGCCCGGCCGGCCACGATCAGGGGGTGCCACCGCTAACCGTATCTTTTTTTACTTAGAGCAGATTTTTTTTTGTACTTAAAGCAGATTTTTTTTGTACTTTTGTAAATATACATGTTGTTGTGTTCAAATTAAAAATGGTTAAAAAAAAGTGATATTATTTTAAGTGTTTTTTTCATTAAATGTTGTATTTTTATAAATAAAAAAAGTATATTTATTAAAGTGCTTTTTTTCTAGTGCATTTTTAAAATAAATGTTGTGTTTTTATTATAAATAAATAAAAAAAATCTTAAGTGTATTTTTCTTGTTTAATGTGTTTTTTTTCTGTAATGTATTATTTGTAAAGTGCTGTGTTTTTTTATGTTAATAATACAAGAAATATGATTCTTTATTGATTTTGTTCTCATTATTCCTGAACGGAGTAGTAGTAGTAGGGAATTATTTAGTCATTAGACAACTATAGTCTACAGTTAGTTGTGGGTAAACTGTTGAAGGGAACATGTATCAATTTGAAACACCATTCAGATCGTTTCTGTGTGGTCCATCAATGTCAGGCAAAACGACACTCTTAACTAAAATAATTGAAAATTGCGATAAAATGTGTGTGGAAAAGCCGAAAAAATATACTATTGTTACAGTATTTGTGAGGAGTCATACGATAAAATAAAAGCACTTGCTATATCGGGGTTTTTGCAGATACAGTTCATACAGGGACTTGATGTTTTCAACTTTATTGAACCACACTCTTGGCTGATTAATGACGATTTAGCGTAATCCATTGAACAATGGTCCCAGGAAATTTTAAAACTGTTCACTGTTCGCTCTCATCATGAACAGATTTCCGTTACTCTAGTTCTACACAATCTCTTTCATCAGAGCAAATGTATGCGAACACTTGCACTGAAATGCACCTACTATATCATCTACAGAGTTGTTCGTGCTTCTAGCTCGCTAATAACTCTCAATAAACAAATACACTCCGGGGCACCTAAATTTCTGCTCTCAGCATACAATTAGGCAACTAATAAACCCTACGGCTACATCCTATTGGATCTTAATCAAAATACACCCGAGGATCTGCGTATAGTCACAGATATTTTTGACAATGAAATTATAGTATGTCTCCCCGTGGATGGTAAAAAGACCTATTAGTTGCCATCATGACACCGAAGAAACTACATGAAAATAGACGTTTATTTTCCGTTCTAAGCACTTCAAAACCCCCACTTAGGAAAGCCATACTCAATGGTATTGACAATGATTTCATTAATCTATTATCCGAGCTTTGTTTAAATTTGACCGAGGGGAATGTTCAACTGCCAGAAGTAGTTAAGCAGCAGGCAAAGCAACATCGTTCCATTGTACGTATATTGGCCTCTAAAAAGATAGGAAAGAATTTTAAAAGGAAACGTCTTCTTCAGGTGGGCGGTAGCTATTTCACACTTTTACTAGCGATAATTGCAGGACTTGTAAACAGTTTTCTCTAGATGGCTAAACCCTATAAATTGATTCCAATTGAACTCGCTCTCTCACCCGTGGAACACTTTGAGGACAATCTGAGTAAATTCACTGACAACAAGAATATTAAGGATGATAAAAAACTGCTTTTACTTCAAGATACACTTCGAGGAGTGGAGAAACATAAGCCCTATCGTGCGAAGACCAGTGGTATTGATCACAAAAAAGAACCATCTCCTCAGGATTCTTCTTCTGCTGCTGCTGGAACACAATTAAAGAAGGAGGAATTGGATTCAATTGTGTCAAGCATTGGAAATCTAATGCCCCACTCATATCGTGAACAAACTAAACATCTCATAACATATCTCAAGGAAAGTGGTCAAGATCATATGCAAGTTGATAGCAATGGGAAAGGGATTATAATTCAGGGCAAGAGCTATAATCTTCTTGATTTAATCTATGATATGGTTACAAATTTTAAAGGACTATTATCATTTGACGCTCATCTATACAACTTTTTAAATATATTAAACTTTCCCAAAAGCCTTATAAGCAATAGACAAATTCTAAAAAAATTAAATGAACATACGACCTCAACACCATTAAAATATGAAGAAGAAGAAGAAGATTTTAAATCAATCTAGGAATATACTAGCACACCTAGTGGAAACATTGATTTGACAATAAGGAGGAGCAGCACACCACTGATAGCTATACAAAAGCGAGGACGTATCAAGTCAACGTCACCACCACCACCACCACCAACCACTAGTATACAAAAGGATAGCGGACGTAATACTACGTGTTTACGTTCAAAATGGTTGAATTTCTGATACGTGTTTACGAAAATATTGGTGAAGTGGGAAGTTTAGGTTCCTCCACCACTCTTTCCAAAGTCACTGGTGTTCACACTAAAAGTGTACAAGACCATCTACAAAATGAATCAAGTTACACTCTGCAAAGAAATCATAGGCTTCCTGCTAATCATTATCGAAAAACTAAAGCCTTTTTCTCATTGCATATAATGCAAACAGATCTCTTAACTCTAGATGAGATTCAAAGTCCTCAAAATACACCGTAGAAGTACATTCTACTTGCAATCAGTGTTTTTAGTCGCTATGCATATGCCATTCCATTGCGGTGAAAGAGAGGTGTTGAAGTTGCTCAGGCTATAGAAAGTATTCTCGAACAGGATTCGTATAAAAAATTCAAACGGATCGCGGTAGTGAATTTTTTAATCCCATGTTGCAAAAGTACTAGCGAAATATAATACACTGCTCAATCATAGTCATAGTCCTATAAAGGCTGCATTGGCCGAAAGATTGATAATAACTATTCTACTTTTAATTTCAATATATTGTACATTGAAAAATACATCGGCTTTTATTCATGATTTAGATAAAATCATGTTTATTTATAATCAACGACCTCATCGATCATAGTCCAATTCAACCCCAACGGAAGTTCATCATTCTAATCATGATACAATTGATACATTTCTTAAACGGTATTCCAATGAAAAGATTGTCAAGAAGAAATTCAATGTTAGTGACACTGTTCGAAATAATAGAACAACTGATGTTTTTGAAAAGGGTAATTTCTTGTGGTCCAACGAACTTTTTAAAGTGGAAAAAACACTAGACACTAAACCCATAACTTATCGTCTGCTTGATACCAAAAATGAAGAAATTCTCGGCGGTTTTTATTACTATGAACTACAAAAAGTTAAAAATAATAGTGAATTCTATCAAATTGAAAACATATTAAAGACTTTTACTCACAGGGGTAAGAAACAGTTACTTGTTCGGTGGCTAGGATACAACTCTGATTGTAATTCTTGGATCGGTGTTGAAGATATTGAAAATGCCCAATGATTCCTATGTAACATTTATTTCCAACTTATCTGATCATCTCTACAATGACTTGAATAAAACAAGTGATTTTTGGACTAAACTCTCCCCCGTCATCAAATTCGACAGCACGTAAGAAGTGGCTCTTGTCGACTGTATTCTCAAAAATACCTATGACATCCTCAGAAAGGATCGTGTGTATGATATAAAAGTTATACCATTGGATTGGTCACTCTTTGTCGAGTATGAATGGGTTAAAGCACTTAAATCTAGTGAATATCCGCAAGTTAAATTGAAATATATTGAATATGATAGCATGACAGATTTGTGTCGTACAATCAATAGAAAAATCTCATATCGTAGGAATGGTACATTCCATTTTAATTATTCAATGGAACACGATAGGATTTACATTACCTCACCTGTTGACACTGAAATAATTCACCTCAATGATAATCTGAGAGACGTTCTTGGTTTTAAACAGAATATGATCAATGGGAAAAACTCAAGCAGTGTTAACGGGATGGATCAAGTTATTTTTGCTGATTACCCACCTGGTTTTGCTCCGAACTCTTGCATATTTCTTTGTGCATCCTTTGTGGAAACATCGAGATTTGGCAATTCAAATGTCTCCCTCCTACGTGTCCTTGAACGAAAACAACCCATGAACTTGTTCATCACTTTAATATAAAGCATCTTCAGTATGTTCCTGTAAACACTTCGTATTTGGAACTCTGTCAGTTAACACTAAGAAGTGAATTGGGTGATCCTCTAGCAATAGCAAAAGGCTAAGCAGTGATTACATGTCATTTTCGACCCATCATCGGCGACAGCACCACCACCTAAAATGAAAAATAGAAAAATTCCATTTAGAAGACCTGATTTCAGGTGCAATGTCGGGTTCCTGTGTCCTCGTAACATAGGTCGAAGATTGACCAGTTACAAGTGGTGTATTGCAACATCTAGGCAGGTTCTTGTTAGCTGGTTTGCTAGGCTATTTCGTTCTGCACTACCCCTTACCAGAAAATATCTTGTACCTGCTGCATCAAATTTTGCTGCCTCAACACTACAGGACTGGGGGTCGGGTAAAAATTTGCAACGAAAGTGTTAAGGAAAATATTAGATCTTCAGCAGGAGCCGGTGGTGAGCAATTAAAATCTCAGTAAAATGGGAAGGGATAGAAAAGGATGCGTGCGCGTCATTCACTCATCAGTCTTTACCCAGGCGAGAAGCGAAGGACATCAACAAGGACTTTGAGGAATAAAACGACGAAGACCAATAAGAAGAAAAACAAAAAGTTTGTTATATCAGAGAAGGATTTCTTCTCTTAATATGACTTAACTCCCCCATAAGGAATCACATCCATCTATCAGTTCTTCATTGAATCTGTTCAATGCTCAAAATGTTGATGTCAGTGTCAAGTATGGCTACTATGAACAATTTCATCCCCAGCAACCCCTCTCGGAAAATATACACTTTCAAATATTTTCCAATGAAGACTATTTCATTTATTTTTCATTAACATTTATTGATTTAAATGTTGCGGTGAAGAAAAAGTCAGATAATACAACTCCAACTGCTGCCGATGGTCTATCCTACGAAAACTGTATTCTACACAACCTGTTCAAACAAATTAATGTATTTATTAATGGAACATTGGTGAGCACTAGCAATAATTTATCCAACTATGCAAGTTACATACAATTTATGACGATGAAACCAAAGGCACATAAGGAGTTGACAGGACAGTCATTGGACTATGAATATCGATCAGATGTTGATACTGACGGTGAGTTGACTACTGCAGTGACCTAGGAGTATCATTTAGTTGGAAAATTAAATCATGAGATATTCAATATATCCCAATGGTTACCCCCCAATGTCAAGATTGACATAAAGTTGCAATTAGTCCCATCGAATTTCATTTTGAGAAAAACACTTCCTGCAGCACCCGATGCAAATGTCATTATCACATCGGCAATTCTTCATTTCCGAAAACAACAGGTTATGAGCTCTGTTGCATTGGCAGCGGAAAAACTAAGAGCCATTGGCAAGAACATTAAACTTCTTGTCCCCCATACGATCACCAATCAACGTCACATTGCCACCGGGTCTCGTAGTTATACCGATTCATCATTTATCAATGGGGAAATCCCATCAAAACTCGCTTTGGCCTTTGTGAGGAGTGGCAGTGCCGTTGGATCCTGGACTGCATCCCTCCATGATTTTAATCTTTTTCGGTCTATCTAGCCTTGTGTGCAAAGTGAATGGTATTCAATTTTACACTCTATCATTTGACAAAAATCCTATAGAACTCTGTATGAGTTGACCATGCACTGCCTAGGTCATGACTCCCAACTATTTGAAAATGGAATAACCGATTCAATGTTTTCAAAAAATCAGGCTGTATATGTTTTGGACCTGTCGGGGACCCAGTATATGAGCATAGTACGAACAGGGAATGTACGCATAGAGTGTACATTTGCCGATGCTTGGACTGAGAGTATCACGCTAATATCATAGAGTCAATTTAACACTAATTTGAAGACCCCACCCAATGGTTGTGTTCTACCAGACCTATCACCATGAACACAAACCAAATAACTTGCTTGTTTAGTACAAATCCATACATGTTTTAGTAAATGCCGTACTAAATACCATTGGACTTCATTGAAAAAATTCCATGTGTTAACAATACCCTAATTATTGTTAATAGCAGTCCATCGTATTTGAAGACAGGCCATTGGCTATACATCTTTCAAACAGTAAAGAATATTGAATTTTTTGATGCTCTTGGCCTATCATATAAATTCTACACTCCACACATCAGGAACTTTATTGAGAGCAGTGGGAAAACTATTATTCAAAATCAAAGGAGAGTTTAGGATTTAATGACTAAGACATGCGGCTTTCAGACACTGCTATTTTTCATGTTCAGATGTTGTGGTTATACCTACAAGCAGTTTCTCAACATTTACGTTGACTTTCCTACATTGGACGACTTTCTAGTGGAAAATATACTTACAAGCGCGTTTAATATTGATTTTAGTGCCCTACGAATAAAATGTTCTAAAAATGTACGTAAAATTGTTTATTAATAAAAATAATGTATGTACATGGTAAAAACAACTTTTCTACTCTTTAGCTTTCATCTTCTACTAGGTATAGGTATTTGTCGAGAACGACTAATGCAGGTAGATTATCTGAATTCACAGTATACTGATCCTGATGTAATGCAATGTCAGGGTTACATTTTCTACAGTAGAGTGTAACTTTACTCTTGTCATATTTCTTTGTATAGTCAATGATACTATTCTCATTCATTTTACAGAATTCACATAATTCAATTTGCTTATTTGAAGCAATGTCACAAACAGTTTCCTCAAGGGGCAAATCACATTCCGTCACAGCCAAATAAAAATCAGTGGGCTTATAATCATAGTAGTCATTGTCTTTACAACGATGACGTAGAAACCAAATTCTTTTGTTGTTCCAACAGTTGAATCGCTGACCTGGCTCCTCCTCCCAAAGCAATCTAAAGCAGCGACGATACCAATCTCTTAGCAATAAACTAAAATCACGCCTAGGATTCATTCCAATCATACCAGGATATGTATTCTCCCACTGATTATATTTATCATAGTTGCAATTCGAGCATAGGTGCCCTCTAGGATGAGAGTCACATACCCCTTCAAGACAGGAATTACAACTTTTAATTTGTACAGCATATCCTCTATGCAATTTACACGGGTTGCATAATCTACACTTTTCATCATACTCATCGATCATTGTACAATTCTCACCTGAAGACCAGCTGCCCAGTGTATACATGCTTAGTGGACATGTATGGAACATTTTTTGATGTGTTGACACTCTCACTACCAAAATGAAACGGAGTTACTATCAACAAATCGAGTGGGATAGAGAGAGAGAGAGAGGAGTAGATCAACCTTGAACACCATCTTTCTCGTGAAAAAAGTCTTAAATTCCTAAACTAGTGTTTAAAAGCATATCCATAATATCATTTTGCTGTGTCGTGATTAATATGTCAATAAATTGTGTAAATGTATTTGGACCACAACGTAAAAGCTTCATGCAATAGTTTAATGATGGAGAATCAGTTTTCATTATATCAATAAGCATCCCCTGAGAAAATATCTTCCTTTGAATAGACAACTCTAGAAAATTATCATCTAGAATCAAATGTTTTTCCATAAACACAAGATTCCCCATGATTCGCTCTTTCTCAAATCTATCCATTTTTAGAGTCCTAACACTCTCACAACCAACTTTAGACTAACCATGATTTTTTTTCTACTCTGAAAAATATACGCTAACCTACTATTGACAGAAAAATATCTTTGATTTAGAAACAGTTTTATTTAGCATAATTACGACAATAATAATCACTGTTTAAATTGTTTTTCGTCAATATGTTTCACTAGTGCCCCTATTCAAACCGAAAACCTTTTAATGAGCACAATGCTCAGTATTATAGCTAAACATAATTTATCCTCCAATTCAAGCATGACAAATCATATCTCATATCTAGCATACATATAATTCCATTCAAGGCTCAGTCTACATCCTCGTGTTATTTCCAGATCCACGTTTGGTACTCTTGTATCATTTTTGCTGTTACCTGCTCCACCATCAGGCTCCAATAGTGTAAATGTTCCACTCATTTTATCTACTAATATCGTCTCAAATAAACTATTCTCTCTGAATTCAATTCTCCTACTAATATGAACTACAATGAAAATCACTCCTTTTATTTCAATCCAATTACTAATCAAGTTATCCTAATATGGACTAGCCTCCGCTCTTTGTGATTGGCCCCAAAAATGGGTGTTGCCTCATAAACCAGTCTGGTTGCATTATACAATCTCAACAATAGTTTCAAAACGTGTATGATCGCTTTGCTTGGAAAGGTATCAAGGAACATAATGTCCCCAAATAGCGTGGGAAGGAACATAAAGTCATAGAATCCATACCACATTGCGAGGGGATACTCACTCTCTTTGAAAAGGTGTAGAGCATCAAGCAAATAGAACGTGGTTCCTATGGCCTCCATAGAATAGCACAGTAAGGAACATAAGCCAAGCAAATAGCATGGGAAGGAAAATAAAGTAAGTATAAGTATAACATAGGTGTGAGGGGATACTCACTCTCTTTGAAAAGGTGTAGAGCATCAAGAAAATAGCATGGCGAGGAACATAAGGCAAGCAAATAGCATGGCAAGGTACTAAGGAACGTGCTGCAAGTAAATAGTATGGTGATCCCTATAGCTTCAAGCAAAGGATAAGGTACTACTCTACTTATAGTATTGGTTATTGGGAAGTACACAGAAGTTTTCAAGGGGGATTTCTTTCTGATAGGGGGGGTGGGTGGGAGGTGTCGAGGTTATGTGGGAGGATCCCACAATAAGTTTTCATGGAGGAAGGGCCATTGCTACAAAGGGTGCTCCGGATTTCCCAGCATTATTTAAAAAAAAACGATCAGAAATTAAATAAAAAATAACCAATTTTTTCAACTGAAAGTAAGGAGCAACATCAAAACTTAAAACGAACATAAATTATGAAGTATATGATTGGGTTCGCCTCCTAGTAAATACCTCACTCTTCACGCTAAAGATTTTTTATTACATTCATAAGAGCTATTTATTCTAATTAATGGCCTTTGTGATTAAGGGGTCATTTTCAAAGAACTGGAACAAAATTCGAACTTTAGCGTAATGAGCGAGTTATTGACTAGGGGGAAAAACCCTAATATACTTATTAAAAATATATGGATATAGAAGTTCGTTACGTAAGTTAATTCGTAAATTATGTATATTTATTACTAATAAAAACGTTCGTAAATAAAATTAAACAACTTTCAAGAAAGCCATTTAACCAAAGAAATGTTAAATTAATATGCAAATGTTTTTTAATTATTCATGTACGGTGAGCCAAAATCATAACTACCAGTAACTCAAAAACATTCAAAAATTAAATAAATAAAAAACAATTTTTTTAACTGAAAGTAAGGAGCATCATTAAAACTTAAAACGAACAGAAATTATTCCGTATATGAAAGGGGATGTCCCCTCCTCAACGCCTCACTCTTTACGCTAATTTTTTTGTTGTTTTAAAAAATAGAGTTGTGAGAAAGAGTCTAACTTTAGCGTAAAGAGCGAGGCGTTGAGGAGGGGACAGCCCCTTTTTTATACGGAAAAATTTCTGTTCGTTTAAGTTTTAATGTTGCTCCTTACTTTCAGTTAAAAAAACCTGCTTTGTTTGTTTAATCAAACAGTTCGTGGTAACGAACTGTAAGTAAGGAGCGACCCGGCTCAATGGTAACCGAAACTCTAAAAAACGGGTTTTTGATATAAATAGATATATCGAGAGAATCAAATTTCAATGTTGATTTCAAATATATAATTTTCATTAAGTTTAGCGCCACCCATCAAAAGTTACGCGCCTGAGAAAATTTGGCTCATTTTCAGAAAAAGGGCGAAAGACCCCCTAAAAGTTATAGAACCTTAATGAAAATCACACCATCATATTCAGCGTATCAGAGAACCCTACTGTAGATGTTTTAAGCTCCTATCTACAAAAATGTGGAATTTTGCATTTTTTGCCGGAAGAAAGATCACGGATGCGTGTTTATTTGTTTGTTTGTTTGTTTGTTTGTTTTTTTTCCCAGGGGTGATCGTATCGACCCAGTGGTCCTAGAATATCGTGGGAGGGCTCATTTGAACGGGAATAAAAATTTTTTTTGCCCTTTTTAATTTACAAAAAAGAATGGAGGGCAACTAGGCCCCCTCCCACGCTTATTTTTTTCTAGAAGTCACCCGATCAAAATTTTGAGATAGCCATTTTGTTCAGCATGGTCGAAAATATGATAAATATGTCTTTTAGGATGACTTAATCCCACGAAGTTCCCAGAGGGAGGGCTAAAAGTTATGAACTTTACCCAATGTTAACATATAGTATTGGTTATTGGGAAGTATACAGAAGTTTTCAGGAGGTTTTTTTTTTGGTAGTGGGAGGGAAGGGTGGGTCGGTGGTTATGTTGGAGGATCTGTTCATAAAGGAAGTTTTCATAGGGGAAGGGAAATTGCCATGAAGGGGGCGCCGGACTTGCCAGCATTATTTATTGGTTATTGGGAAGTATACAACCATTTTCAGGAAGGATTTTTTCTGGAGGGGGGGGGCTAGAGGAGGGGGTTACTCTGGAGAATATTTCCGTTGAGGAGGTTTCTTTGGGGTAAGGGACATTTCTATGAAGGGGGCGCCGGATTTCCAAGCATTATTTAAGAAATGATCAGAAATTAAATAAAAAAAACAAGTTTTTTCAACTGAAATGTAAGAAGGAATATTAGAACTTAAAACGAACAGAAATTATAACGTATGTGAGGGGGTTCTCCCCCAAGTCAATACCTCGCTCTTTACGCTACAGTTTTTTTAATGCTTTCAAAAGAGCTATCTATTTTAATTAAACGGCCTTTGTGATTCTGGGCTTTGTGAATAAATTTTTTTTTAACTTTTAATTTAAAGAGCGTGTTATTGACTAAGGGTAGAACCCCTTCATATAAGTAATAACATATACTTAATAAAAAAAACAATAAAAAAACAAGCGATACGGCTCAATAATAATCGAAACTTTTAAAAACGAAATTTTAATGTCAATAAATGTATCAAAAGAATGTGTTTATAATGCTGATCCTAAATATATAAATTTTATTAAGTTTAGTATTACTCATCAAAGGCTACGAGCCTGAGAAAATTTACTCGATTTTTTAAAGAGGGGGGAACATCCCCTACAAGTGAAAGAATTTTAATGAAAATCACACCGTCAGATTCAGCGTATCAGAAAACCCTATTACATAGGTTTCAAGCTCATATCTGCAAAAATCTGCAACTTTGTATTTTTTGCCAGAAGAAAAATATACGAATATAGAAGTTAGTTACGTAAGTTAATTTGTAAAGACATCCATTTAGCAAAAGAAAAGTAAAATTTTTATGCAAATAAAAGCTGCATTAACTAAAAAACGATCAGCAATTAAATAAAAAAAACAAGTTTTTTAAACTGAAAGTAAGGATCGACATTAAAACTTAAAACGAAAAGAAATTATTCCGTATATGAAAGGGGCTGTCCCCTCCCTAACGCCTCGCTCTTTACGCTAAAGTTTGACTTTTTGTCACAATTTTATTTTTTTAAACAATAAACAACTTTAGCGTTAAGAGTGAGGCGTTGAGGAGGGGACAGCCCCTTTCATATACGGAATAATTTCTGTTCGTTTTAAGTTTTAATGTCGCTCCTTACTTTCAGTTTAAAAAACTTGTTTTTTTTATTTAATTTCACTAATAAAGCTCAAATTGAACACTTCTATTTTTCTTACATTACTAGGTTAAAGCTTTGACCGCACCCATAATTTGTCTTGGATTTGAAGTGACTCAGGTTTATATTCATAATATTTTCCGATTGTCTTGCAAGGAAAGGAAAGACAATAAGGAGAAGAATATAAAAGGAAAGAATAATAAGGAAAAGAGAGGCAATAAGAATACCAAGAAAAGATGGACATGACTAAGGACTCTTCCTATCGCATTATACATAAATTAGGACTCAACCTAAACTTGCGCATTGAAATTAAAATCAAAACTTGGTAATCTTAGAAAGGCGCTAGTAGAAATGCGAGCATGTGCCGTTTTGATAACCATCGGGGGTGCATGTGCGTATTAAATTCGTTTTTGCACTTCGGAGTTAAAGATCAGTAGAGAAAAAGAAGAGGGCAGGTCTACTGAAACAAAGGATATAAAAGTGGTACTCTAAAGAAAATTTTACACAAAATATTTCAAATAAATTCTTTGTATCCATATTCATTCCTTTGAAGGAGCATTAAATTTGTGACTAAGATAAAAATACAATCACAATTTTGACATTCCTGAATATCAAAATTTATATATAAATTTTGAAACTTAATAATAAAACTTAAATCAAATAGAAATTATTCCTTCAATTCCTTCTGCCGCATTCAATTCCTCACTTTTTGAACTAAAGTTTTTAGGAATTTAAGAAATGACGGTCACTGTATATGTGACCGAAATATCTGGTATTTTTTGTGAATTTTCTGTACACTTTCTATTAAAAAGGATTTTGTCCCTATTTTGTCCCTATAAGGCATTTGTCCCTATAAGGCATTTGTCCCTATAAGGCAGTGTGGTCTCCAAAATTATCTATAAAATAATAAAATAATTAAAGATAGCTAAATTAATTTTATAAATTGAAAATAAATTGAAATTTATCAAACAGTTCGTGGTAACGAACTGTAAGTAAGGAGCGACCCGGCTCAATAGTAACCGAAACTCTAAAAAACGGGATTTTGATACCAATAGTTACATCAAAAGAATCAGATTTTAATACTGATTTCAAATATATAAGTTTCATTAAGTTTAATCTTACCCATCAAAAGTTACGCGCCTGAGAAAATTTGGCTGATTTTAGAAAAAAGAGTGAAAGACCCTCTAAAAGTTCTAGAACCTTAATGAAAATCACACCATCATATTCAGCGTATCAGAGAACCCTACTATAGAGGTTTCAAGCTCCTATTTACAAAAATGTGGAATTTTGCATTTTTTGCCAGAAGAAAGATCTCGGATGCGTGTTTATTTGTTTGTTTGTTTTTTTGTTTGTTTTTTTCAGGCGTGATCGTATCGACCCAGTTGTCCTGGAATATCGCGGGAGGGCTCATTTGAACGGAAATTAAAATTTCTTGTGCCCTTTTTAGTGACCAAAAAATGGAGGGCAACTAAGCCCCCTCCTATGCTCATTTTTTTCCAAAAGTCACCCGATCAAAATTTTGAGAGTGCCATTTTGTTCAGCATGGTCGAAAATATGATAAAAATGTCTTTTAGGATGACTTGATCCCCCAAAGTCCCCAGGGGAGGGCTGAAAGTTATGAACTTTACTCAATGTTAACATATAGTATTGGTTATTGGGAAGTATACAGACTTTTTCAGAGGAGATTTTTTCTGGTAGGTGGGGGAAGGAGAGGGTCGGGGGCTATATGGAAGGATCTTTCCATGAAGGAAGTTTTCATGGGGGAAGGGACATTGCTATGAAGGGGGCGCCGGATTTCCCAGCATTATTAAAGAAAAAGATCAGGAATTAAATAAAAAAAAACAAGTTTTTCAACTGATCAACTGATTGTGATTAAGAGGTCATTTTTAAAGAACTGGAAAAAAAATTCGAACTATAGTTTAAAGAGCAGGGTATTGACTAGGGGCGAACCCCCTAATATACGTGTTAAAAATTTATGAATATAGAAGTTCGTTACGTAAGTTAATTCTAAGTTACGTATATTTATTACTAATAAAAACATTCGTAAATAAAATTAAACAAGTTTCGAGAAAGCCATTTAACCAAATATAATATGCAAATTTTGTTTTAATTATTCATGTACGGTGAGCCAAAATCAAAACCTGTATTAATTCAAAAACGTTCAAAAATTTAATAAAAAAACAAGTTTTTTAACTGAAAGTAAATAACGACGTTAAAACTTAAAACGAACAGAAATTATTCCGTATTTGAAAGGGGCTGTCCCCTCCTCAACGCCTGGCTCTTTACGCTAAAGTTTGACTTTCTCACAACTCTATTTTTTTAAACAATAAAAAAACTTTAGCGTAAAGAGCGAGGCGTTGAGGAGGGGACAGCCCCCTTCATATACGGAATAATTTCTGTTCGTTTTAAGTTTTAACGTCGTTCCTTACTTTCAGTTAAAAAAACTTGTTTTTTTTATTTAATTTCTTTAAAAACGCTTCTGATTATAATTAAACGGTCTCTTTGTCTCAGGAGTCGTTCTTTAAGAATTGGGGCAAAAAGTCAAACTTTAACATAAATATTAAGGAATTGAGGAGGGAACATCCCTACTCATATATGGAATGCCTTCTGCTGGTCTTAAGTTTTAATGCTGCTCCTTACTTTCATTGAAAAAATTTGATTAACTAATTTCTTACTTTTTTTTTTCAAAAAATGGATGGAAATCCATCTCTGTTGCCAAGGAAATCTTCCCACTCGTACAAAGTCCTACAAAGAAAATTCCTGCCGAGTAACTCTCTCACCCCCAAAACAAATCCCTCCGGATAATTCCATCCTCACTGAAATTTCTTCAGTGAAAATTCCTGCGGTCAATTGCTGGTGGTAGATTTTCCTTACTTTCATTTAAAACTTTTTTAATGATCATTTTTCAAATCATGTCCAAAATCCTCCATCCTCGGAATTTTTTTTTGGAAAGCCCTGCTCCCTAATGGTAAGTTAAGGAGAGTTTTACCTGTGGAGAATCCCTTCCGCACAGAAAAATCCCGTCGGAAAATTACATCCCCGTAGAAATTTTCTCCTGGACAGTTCCCCCAGTACATCTCCATATGTAAAATTGAGCCACGAAAGAGAAAGTGCGATAAATGAAACTAATTCGATATATGAATTCTGCTAAATTCCCCCCCCCCCAATATTTAAAAGTTTCCTTGGAAAATACCTCAGGAAACTTCCCTCCCAATGGAATACTCCCCCCGTGGAAAATTATCCCTCACTGAAAAATATCTGTGTAATTACCAATAACAAATACCTTATGTAAATAATATCATTCTTAGAGGCTAGGGGATCATACCATTCCTAGAGGCTTAGTCAATGGGCTTTTCAACTATGCTGAAAAATATATCTTAATCAGAACTTCGATTGGATGTCTTTGAGAAAAAACGGGATGTGGAAGGGGGCCAGTAATTAAATAAATAAACCCTTATCCGTGATCTTTCTTCTGTTAAAGAAAAAAAAATTCTATATTTTTGCTTGAATTCTCTACAGTAGAGTTCTCGGACATTATGGATTTGATGTTGTGATTTTTATTACAATCTCTTGACTTTTTGGGGACGTTTCTCCTTTTTTCAAAAATCAGGGAAATTTTTTCAGGCTTTAAATTTCTGATGAATAATATTAAACTTAATAAATTCTATATATTTGGAATCAAAATAAAAAGCCAATTCCCCTGATGTATTTTATTTTGTCAAAATTCCATTTTCTAGAGTTGCGGTTACTATTTGGCCAGGTCACTTCTTACTTACAGTTCGTCACCACGAACTCTTTGATAATTAAACCGGGTAAATATATATTTCGGGAATGTTACGGTTAACCTAAACATTAACCTCAATTTGACCTCAACCAGGCGATTAACGTAACCCATTACCAATTTTCTAGGCATTGCCTTTAGGCTGTATTTGGGAAAGTGAAGTTTTTTTGTTTATTTAATCAATAATATTATGCATCTTTCAAAAGTAGTGGAAATAGTTTGAGAGTTGATAGAACCAGAACTTTTGATAAATAGCTATATGTAATTGTATGCAATATGTAACTTTATATAACTATATGTAGCTATATGCAACTATATGTAACTGTATCTAATTTTGATAAATATATGTAATAAATACATAATGGTGTCACTATTTTCTCATGTAATATGTTCAACTTTCATTCTAAACAAAAATTGTAATATTTTAAGTTTTGATAGTGCAACAAGGGGGGTGACAAAAATACTTTTGTCCCCCTCCTCTAAGATAAAATCTAGGTCTGGCCGGGGGGTAAAAGAAAAGAAAGGCTAAAATCTTTCACTAATTTCACGAGTTTCGATCGTGGCAAAAATCTATGGTTTTTGGCCCTGTATCTGGGGTTGAACAAACATCAGTGCATCCTCAATTGGAGAGAGGGGGTAAGGTCACTAGAAAGAACATACTTTCAATTGAAACTTCATGGATGGGATTAAAAAGTAAATCTTCGAACAGATTTGGTGGAAGGGAAAAGTGAACAGTTGTGTTGGTAAAAAGCAGCAATAGACTGTACAAAAAAATTTGGATTTTTCTATGGCATCCCCTAACTTTTTTAGCTCAGAGGAGATCAAAAAATTCTGGTTACCTCTCACATACACTCTTTTCCAATAACATATGGCTTCTTTGTTTCACATAATGGATTTCAGACGTCAATTAGCTCTGACGCTCTCTGCAATTGATGTCTGAACTGTTATTTGTATAGTCTAGGTTTTAGTGTTTAAGCGTGGGCTCTTTAAAGTGTCTCAATTGGCTTAAAAAAAAAAAAAAAAAAAAAAATTCTTAAAGGCTTCTCAGAAACAATTTGTTTTCTCTATAAAACATCGCAAAAATATGTGTACAAAAATTCGAAGATGAAATTTAACTAAACTTAATCAACAACTTCTACCCGACTTTTTTCTGTCACTTTAGATTCCTACAGTATAAAAAGCAAAGTATGTAGCTAAAACACGCTTAGTCAAAAGAATGAATAGAAATCTTCTGAGTCTCTAATATTATATAGTGGAATCTCTTGATAATAGTCAGAGAGAATCAATCAATTTAGTTTTGTCATTTAAAAATGGGTTCTCTTTTGCCTTTTCATTAGGTTCTATGTTCATTTTTGCGTTACAAGCTGAATCCCATAAGACCTATGTTAGAATTCTTCGACGGTTCTTTTTGATTAATATTTCTGTTTGACCTTTGATGATAAGTTTTTCCCAGCCAAATAAAATGAAAACCTTCAAAATCATTACTGCAATGGAAGAGAAATTCTAGAAATTTCTCTTCATTAAGCTGTCTAGAAAAATAAAAAAAAATGTTTCCGATGTTTCTGTAAGTAGAGTAAATGTTTCAAGTCTCGTTTCTATAAGCGTCCATCAATGGAGTACAATTTTTAAATTGCAGTTTGACAATTTACTGAAGATGAAGTTAGCCCTTATATTTATCTTGATATTTGAGATCTTCTCTTAAGCAAGTCTCAAAGCATAGGCCTGGAAGTAGTGGAAGTAAGAACTATATAGGCTATTAGTAAATGACAGGTCATAAATACAAGTTTGCACAGTCAAAGGAGTGGTTTAATACTTAAAATTTTATATGTTTTTCAGGGATATAAATTTAATTCCTAGAAATTTCTAAGAATTATATTCTTCTTAGAAACACCAAAATATACAAATATTTTTTTCTTGGTCCCTAGGCTTCAGAAACAAACACCACAGTAAATGCATTTCTAAAAGAAACGATTTCGGCAGTTCAGTCCCTGTATTTTCATTAAATAAAAAATTTTGTCCTAATAAAAATAAAAAGTGACATAAAAACTTAGAACCGATAAAAATTACTCCGTGAAGGAGGTGGCAGCTCCCTCGCCAAACCTTACTTTTACACTAAGGCTTAATAGTGCTTAAAAAATCATTTAATTCTAATTGGACTGGGTCCTTGTATTTGAGCATTTGTTCTTGGGAAATTGGGACAATACGTCCAACTTTAGAGTAAACAGGTAGGGAAGCCAAATAAAGGATGCCCATCCCCAAACATGATTTCTGTGCTTTTTAAACGTGAGTGTTATTCTTTAAAATCCATTTGAAAATAGCTCACTTTTATTCCTGATCAGTTTTGTTATCATAGGGCTTTGTAAAATTTCACGTTTTTTGTAGATAGTAACTTTTAGGATATCCTAAATATTGAATGTCATTGCATACTTTTCATCAAGATTGTACCCATTTCAGGGGGGGGGTAATCCCTGTTTCTAACTGTATAGCAATTTTTTGTGTATTAATACTAATGACGAGCTACCCCTAAATTCATACATTTTGCATACTTACAATCCAGTATGAATAAGAAACTTGTTATGGCATGCATGGTAATCAAAACTTTGGTTTTCAAAGTTTGCGTATCGACAAGGGTTGCTCTTTCATTTCAGTTTGTTACTACGTACTTTTTGATCTATGGTGCTTTTGATCTATGGTGCTTTTGATCTATTGTGCTTTTGATCTATGGTGCTTTTGATCTATGGTGCTTTTGATCTATGGTGCTTTTGATCTATGGTGCTTTTGATCTATGGTGCTTTTGATCTATGGTGCTTTTGATCTATGGTGCTTTTGATCTATGGTGCTTGGTGCTTTTAAATGGGAACGTGGCTGCTGCTTCTTCTTTTAACCCCGTTTCTTACATTCTATTTTAATATTTGTATGACATTGCTTTGACCATGACTCATTCTTGAAAATGATACAACCCTCCAACTATTTATTTGACCGGAGGGGGATCTGAAATAGCAAAACCTAATTCTAGTGTCTTCAAGGTGTGTTTATTGAGCAAAATTTTTATTAGGAATGTTCTTCGAAAGCATCGACAGTGGGGTGGAGTGCCGGGGAATGCCCCCAATTGAAAAATAAGATATTACACAGTGTATATAAACTGGAAAATATAAAATATTCGAACTCAATTCTAATTAAAAAAAATTCTCCTGGTAGAACTTCCCACCCCGTAGTATTCCTGGCTGGGTTCATGATGGCCTGCCTCCTTTTCACTTGTTGTGGAAGTAAGCATTCGAATGTAATCTTCTTTGATAAACAGAAAAAGATTTTCTGTAATAAGAGGGGCAGTAAAATAACGCTGATAATTGAATAAGAATGATAATAGTCCCTGAAAAAAAAAATACAGCTCTCCAAATATTAGTAAGAAGAACGCCAGAAATACCAAACAAGCCATATAAGGTCTTCATATTCATAGTTCTTGAGGGGATTTCTTCAAAACAATTTTCTTCTTAAAGAGAGCTCCATGGATGCTACAATGGTGGCCAGGGGCAACATCTCCTCCCTCCCAACGAACAAAATAACGCTGAGAAACGTATAAAAACAGAAAAGAAGAAATATTTCTGCTTAAATTACTGGAGAAATAAAGGTCCAGATAGCACTTGCCCACCACTGCCCCCAAGAAAGTTGTAGCGATTCTCATGACACACTTTCCAACTCTCCACATTTTATACCGATTAGTATGCCAATGTAGTCTCACATGTTAAAAAGAAAAAGTTTATATGCAATAAAGCGGGTGCTATTACCCCACATCACAAATATTAGAGGCATAAAATTCTCCTGGTAGAACTTCCCACCCCGTAGTATTCCTGGCTGGGTTCATGATGGCCTGCCTCCTCTTCACTTGTTGTGGAAGTAAGCATTCGAATGTAATCTTCTTTGTTAAACAGAAATTTCTGTTTCTTTTTGAAATTAAATTTTATCGGTTCTAAGTTTTTATGTCACTTTTTATTTTTATTAGGACAAAATTTTTTATTTAATGAAAATACAGGGACTGAACTGCCGAAATCGTTTCTTTTAGAAATGCATTTACTGTGGTGTTTGTTTCTGAAGCCTTTTGAAATCAAAATCATTACTGCAATGGAAGAGAAATTCTAGAAATTTCTCTTCATTAAGCTGTCTAGAAAAATAAAAAAAAATGTTTCCGATGTTTCTGTAAGTAGAGTAAATGTTTCAAGTCTCGTTTCTATAAGCGTCCATCAATGGAGTACAATTTTTAAATTGCAGTTTGACAATTTACTGAAGATGAAGTTAGCCCTTATATTTATCTTGATATTTGAGATCTTCTCTTAAGCAAGTCTCAAAGCATAGGCCTGGAAGTAGTGGAAGTAAGAACTATATAGGCTATTAGTAAATGACAGGTCATAAATACAAGTTTGCACAGTCAAAGGAGTGGTTTAATACTTAAAATTTTATATGTTTTTCAGGGATATAAATTTAATTCCTAGAAATTTCTAAGAATTATATTCTTCTTAGAAACACCAAAATATACAAATATTTTTTTCTTGGTCCCTAGGCTTCAGAAACAAACAGCACAGTAAATGCATTTCTAAAAGAAACGATTTCGGCAGTTCAGTCCCTGTATTTTCATTAAATAAAAAATTTTGTCCTAATAAAAGTAAAAAGTGACATAAAAACTTAGAACCGATAAAAATTACTCCGTGAAGGAGGTGGCAGCTCCCTCGCCAACCCTTACTTTTACACTAAGGCTTAATAGTGCTTAAAAAATCATTTAATTCTAATTGGACTGGGTCCTTGTATTTGAGCATTTGTTCTTGGGAAATTGGGACAATACGTCCAACTTTAGAGTAAACAGGTAGGGAAGCCAAATAAAGGATGCCCATCCCCAAACATGATTTCTGTGCTTTTTAAACGGGAGCGTTATTCTTTAAAATCCATTTGAAAATAGCTCACTTTTATTCCTGATCAGTTTTGTTATCATAGGGCTTTGTAAAATTTCACGTTTTTTGTAGATAGTAACTTTTAGGATATCCTAAATATTGAATGTCATTGCATACTTTTCATCAAGATTGTACCCATTTCAGGGGGGGGGGGGTAATCCCTGTTTCTAACTGTATAGCAATTTTTTGTGTATTAATACTAATGACGAGCTACCCCTAAATTCATACATTTTGAATACTTACAATCCAGTATGAATAAGAAACTTGTTATGGCATGCATGGTAATCAAAACTTTGGTTTTCAAAGTTTGCGTATCGACAAGGGTTGCTCTTTCATTTCAGTTTGTTACTACGTACTTTTTGATCTATGGTGCTTTTGATCTATGGTGCTTTTGATCTATTGTGCTTTTGATCTATGGTGCTTTTGATCTATGGTGCTTTTGATCTATGGTGCTTTTGATCTATGGTGCTTTTGATCTATGGTGCTTTTGATCTATGGTGCTTTTGATCTATGGTGCTTTTGATCTATGGTGCTTGGTGCTTTTAAATGGGAACGTGGCTGCTGCTTCTTCTTTTAACCCCGTTTCTTACATTCTATTTTAATATTTGTATGACATTGCTTTGACCATGACTCATTCTTGAAAATGATACAACCCTCCAACTATTTATTTGACCGGAGGGGGATCTGAAATAGCAAAACCTAATTCTAGTGTCTTCAAGGTGTGTTTATTGAGCAAAATTTTTATTAGGAATGTTCTTCGAAAGCATCGACAGTGGGGTGGAGTGCCAGGGGAATGCCCCCAATTGAAAAATAAGATATTACACAGTGTATATAAACTGGAAAATATAAAATATTCGAACTCAATTCTAATTAAAAAAAATTCTCCTGGTAGAACTTCCCACCCCGTAGTATTCCTGGCTGGGTTCATGATGGCCTGCCTCCTCTTCACTTGTTGTGGAAGTAAGCATTCGAATGTAATCTTCTTTGTTAAACAGAAAAAGATTTTCTGTAATAAGAGGGGCAGTAAAATAACGCTGATAATTGAATAAGAATGATAATAGTCCCTGAAAAAAAAAATACAGCTCTCCAAATATTAGTAAGAAGAACGCCAGAAATACCAAACAAGCCATATAAGGTCTTCATATTCATAGTTCTTGAGGGGATTTCTTCAAAACAATTTTCTTCTTAAAGAGAGCTCCATGGATGCTACAATGGTGGCCAGGGGCAACATCTCCTCCCTCCCAACGAACAAAATAACGCTGAGAAACGTATAAAAACAGAAAAGAAGAAATATTTCTGCTGAAATTACTGGAGAAATAAAGGTCCAGATAGCACTTGCCCACCACTGCCCCCAAGAAAGTTGTAGCGATTCTCATGACACACTTTCCAACTCTCCACATTTTATACCGATTAGTATGCCAATGTAGTCTCACATGTTAAAAAGAAAAAGTTTATATGCAATAAAGCGGGTGCTATTACCCCACATCACAAATATTAGAGGCATAGTTCTAAATTATTTTCCAGATTCAAGGGGGATTAGATACTAATTTTTACCTCTTTGTTAAAAAAGAGAACTCCTTCATTTATCTGAAGGCTATCAGAGTGTTAGAAACATTAAGCAAAAAACAGACCTTTTAAGCTACAATCAAAATTCATCCACCTAAACAAAGACCCATTAGCCCTTTTCTTTACTGGGTGATGCACAAGTATAAACCGATGAACGTAGTTTTACCAAGCCTAAAATGAATGAATTTTGTCAAATGATGCTCCGAAAAAAAGTCTATATTAATCGTCTATTTTCTATGGATTACTCTATGGACATTTGGATATCAAAATGGATTATAAAATGTCCATTAGTGAATTTTGTTAAAGAGCAATCTTTAAGCAAATCTTTTCTACAGGAATGTCTCCAATAATTAAGTGCCCCTGTTAAACAAAACGTACAACATGTGTATAAACAGTAAAATGGGATATATTTTCATTTTAAATATCAGTTTTAAACATAGCATATATTTCATTCTTCCTGGGAGATATCCTGGCGATGCTCATGAGGTACTCAACTTTCCACCATTCGTCCCAGCAAGCTTATGAATTTGTTATTTTATTTACTAAATTAAAAACACAAGTTTTTCAGCTGTAACTAAGGGTTAGATTAAAACTTATAACAAATAGGAATTATTACGAATATGAAGGGGCTCCTCCCTCCTCAGCCCTTCGTTCGTCAATTTAAAGTTATTTAGTGCTTCAAAAAGTTTTCTGTTTGAATTCAATGGCCCTTGTATTTCAGTACTTGTACTTAAAGAATTAGAACACAAAGACAAACTTTAGCGTAAAGAGGAAGGGGTTGAAGAGGGGGTAGCTCTCTACTTATATGGAATAATTCTTGGTCATCTTAAAGTTTTGATGTTGCTCCTTACTTTCAGTTGATTTTTTTTTCTAATTTAAGTTCTAATTATTTCTCAAATAATGTCCGGGTCTAACTAAAATATTATGTTAGACCACCCCCCCAATAAATCCCCTGTTTTTTACTGTGAAATTGTATGTATAATATAAATAATTGTAAATTAGTGGTAGCGTCTGGCTTTTAAATTTTTTTACTGCTATTATTTAAATTGTTTAATTTTTGGAAGTAAATTTTTTTAAGAATGTATTATAAAATTTCTATTTTTGAGATTGGAATTGGCAACCTTATTTTTAAATATAATGTATACATATGTTTAAATAGATTGAAACATTGCATATTAGTAGGAAAAGAGAAATATTTTCTCTTAAAATCCCAGAAGACAAAGATCCTGGTAGCTTTCGCCACACCCCTCCCTCAAAGGAATATTCTAGGAAGGCTCATGATGCAGTGTTAGGGGCACAACTACCCCACCTAGGACCCTTACAAAAGGCTTAGACCAAATTGAAAATAATATAGACCAAATATTGAAAATAATATTCAATAAAACTAAGAAAGGTTAAATATTGATTTCTACTTATCCCCGCTCTACAAAAACTAAGTCTGTATTTACCCGAATGCTCAATGAGAGTTAAGATATTTTGGTAGTGTACTGCACCCTTTCAGGCATCTGCCCTCGGCCTACAAAGTGACTTAAAAATTTTTGCGTATAATTTTGCTAAATATATTGGAAATAAGTTTAGTTAAATGAAGCTTTGAAATAAATGTCGCCGACAATTTTTCGCAACACGAAGGTAGGTATCATTCCAAGGAAACCTTATTCAGGTTTGGTGTACATGACAGGAGATGAAAGGTTATTTCCAATCCCTCCTCCTTCGAAGACCCTTTTCTTCATTTATCTGAAGACTCATGGACGATCCAACAACTTGAACATCATAATAAACTCTTAGAGGCATCTGCCCCCCCCCCTCTCCTGCACAAAAACCCAACGCCTTTCATTCATAGTAGCTGATGCGCAATTATACATCTCTAAGCACAATTTCATGAAAAATCAAGTGAATTAGCCTAATTAGATACATTATTAAAATAAATGTCCATATGATCAACTTATCTTGTATGAACTACGTGACGAACATGCCACTGTGCAGCATTAAGGAAAGCTCAAAATTTATTTTTTGATACCTTTAAATTCATCGGCTATCTCAAAAATTTCAAGCGATATCTAAATTTGGGGCAAAAACGTAGTTTGGTGCCAATAAATGGCAGAAAATACCAGTTACTCGTAGCAACATGCTTTTTGTCACTTTCGAATTATTCTCCATGACCACACTGCCTTTTCTATGACGAAATCAATAAGAATTCCAAATAGGGATAGGTCCTTTTATTAGACAGTAAATATACTGTCTAATAAAAGGACCTATCCCTATTTGGAATTCTTATTGATTTCGTCATAGAAAAGGCAGTGTGAGTAGTAAGGCATCTAGTACCACTGATCCCACATTGAATTACACATGGAATTGTGTGTAGTCTAACCGGTAAATTGACTTACCACGGGTCAGTCACCTATTACTACGAACGGTACTTGCCTTAGCAGACGGGTTTTTCTGAGGTAACAGCCATTTTTTGGGGGTCAAACAGAGAGAGAGCGGAGTTTGGTCTATATACGGTAACTTGCTTACTTGTTTTTTGTTTTTTTTTTAAACTTGGCGACGTATGATGTACTCAAGCAAAAACCCTATAAAATTTCATACACTACATTCCAATTTTCATTATGTTTTAACACATTGATTATAGTAAATCAAATCTTATTAACTTTTAAAAAAATGGATTCGTCAATTTTAAATGTGATTACACTTTTATTATATATTTCCAAAAAAAAATAAAATAAAAAAAACATTTACACTTGGCTAGTATTCATATTACATATAAATTTAACAAGGTTAATTTAAAGGCCGAAGGATTTCTAATTTCCAGTACTATAGTAATAAAGCAGTCAGATTTTATATTACCAAAAAGATGACGGGAAAACAGCTACACAGACTTTCTGTAAAAATTTATAGAATATTAGACAGCCTACTCTAAATATATGACAAAATTTATTCAAGTCGTTATCACATCAATTACAGCTAAGTTTTTTTGGCTCAGAAAACATCTTTGGAAACTAAAAGCTGGCACTAACGTAATAATTGAGCGTGTATATACGAAATATTAATTTTAACACATCTCTGTCGCTCCGAATACTATATTAGTTCAAAATTATATTAGTTTTTTTTAGTTCAAAAAAATTTTTTTCTCGGTGACTTCAATATGCTTTCCAAAAGTCTCACAAAAACTAATGGCAAAGTAATTCAAATTATTTGTGGGATTTTCCCGTAAAATCAGAATGCTTTCTCGGTTAATTTCGTTTAATTTTTTTAATTACTAAATATTCAAATTTTCACCGTTGCGTATTCGCGGGGGGGGGGTGGTGATTTTTGTTCTGTAAAGGAGGATTGTTTTTTTTCATGCTAAATTTTTAATTCTTTTATTTACAAGTTACCCTTGGCTTCTCTCTAGAAATTTAACAAGGTTAATTTACAAAGGCCGAAAGATTTCTAATTTCCAATACTATAGTAATAAAGCAGTCAGATTTTTATTACCAAAAAGATGACGGGGAAACAGCTACACAGACTTTCTGTAAAAATTTATAAAATATTAGACAGCCTACTCTAAATATATGACAAAAATTCATTCAAGTCGTTATCACATCAAATACAGCTAAGTTTTTTTGGCTCAGAAAACTTCTTTGGAAACTAAAGGCTGTCACTAAAGTAATAATTGAGAGTGTATATACGAAATATTAATTTTAACATATCTCTGTCGCTCCGAATACTATATTAATTCAAAATTATATTAGTTTTTTTAGTTCAAACAAAAATATTTTTCTTCGGTGACTTGAATATGCATTCCAAAAGCTCACAAAAACTAATGGTAAATTAGATCAAATTATTTGTGGGATTTTCCCTCAAAATCAAAATGCTTTCTACTTTTAATTGACAATATTAGCAGTGCTGATGGTGCTAATTTTCCTTCTGTAAAAGGGTATTGTTTTTTTTTCATACTAAATTTTGCCTTCTTTTATTTACAAGTTACCCTTGGCTTCTCTCATAATGGCTGCAACGGGCTATATATATATGTATAAAACGGCTACAGGTATAATAGGCCAATTATCTCTTGACCTTAACAATATGGAAATAATATCCTGGTTTGAATATACATTGGGTTAAAAAGACCTCACAAGAAAAAAAAACAACTCAAGTATAATAAAGGGTTTTAAAACAAGCCTCTACAAAAATAAACCGATGAAGAAAATAAAATTTTCGGTAATATTTAGCAGTAAGAAGAAGGAAGGTATAGAAATTAATAATAGGAGCATCTTTAAGCCATTATGCATATCACGCCTTAATGAGCAATAAAATTATTGCCTTTAAACAAGAGGAGGTCAAAATTTTACCTCTTAAGCATTTATCCAACCAAATGGAAAAAGGAGATTGTTTTTTTTTCATGCTAAATAATGCCTTCTTTTTAAGGAAGAGAATTCGTGCAATTGTCCCCCTTTGGAAAAGAAACCAAGATGGAACAAATCTACATTGATGCAAGCCGCAAGACCCTCCATCATCAAATATACTAGTCCAATTATACATGTTTTGGACCAGCCAATTCCTACGCAACTGTTAATACCAGGAGCCTCTGAACAAACGTCTACACAAGCTGGGAGGAAGTTGAAAAGAGAGTGGGGTGCTTCTCATAATGCCTCTGTCCAGACTACTCAAGATCGCGATGCTGACCCCCTTAATGTATTGCCAGGGACCTCAGGTAAAGAAGCCCAGTCAGAATTTGTAAGTATATATATAATTTTTTTCTTTCCGTATTTTCAAAAATAAGGTACATTTTCTCAAGCGCATAATTTTGATGAGTAAAACTTAAATTTGTTTCTAAACTATTCTATAATAATCCTATTTCATTTTCTTTTATTAACCAAATTATCAGTATATAAAAGAATGTTTATAACACTGAAGTAGCATATAGCTTATCATACATTTCTAAATAATCTCACCTGTAACTTCTCTCTTTAAGCCAAGATGTTTTCTAATGCAAAAATCCAATTATTCCCTTAAACAAACTAACTATATAAAAAAAAACAATTCACTATTTTACAGTTGGAAACTGAACAACCATTCTTAAACTGGTATATGTTATTGCACTAACCTTTCGCACGTATCCGTCGCTAATCAAAATGTCCCATCAGTACACCTGAATTTTTAATCCGCCGACAGGTATAATTCGAATTTTAAGTGCTCCTTGCAAAGTGGGCTTTAAATAACAGGATGTCTATCTTAGATAAGCAAATAACACAGGAAAAAAGGTTTTTTAATAATTTCCAAATATGTTATCACAGTGATGTCAAAAAGTATTATTTGGATGGACCCGTTTTTGGTCATTTCAAGCAATTATTTCGACGAAACAGTTAGGGACATTTTAAAAGATGTTTTCGAGAAAGAATTTGAGGGTATTCTCATTTGAACAGTGTTGTGAAGTTCAATACCCCAACTTGAAAGGGCTTCGATCCTCCTATCCCCGAAGGAAGCTCCCGAGTCTCAAAGGTCCTTCTCGGGGGCTCTAAAAAGGAGCATTCAGCGTTTTAATTGTACTTTAATTGTTGTTAGGGAAGGGGAAAAAAAACAGTTCATCTCTCTTACAATGACTTATTTAGTCCAGGCCAACTACGTCCGGCACTTCAAACAAATCCGTTGGCAAAGGACATAGGAAAATTCGGATTGTTGAGCAAGTTACACCAGCAACCGATGTATGGGCATCGTGTCCATTAACCGAAGCTGAAGAGTAATTGTTCATACATCACACTGCATCGGTTGAACGGTGGTCGAATTTTATCGAAAGTTATATTCAAGAGGGCCAAGCACTAGAATGGGACCCATATTTTGCGTTTTTATTCTGAAAATTTTTGGAATAAAACCATTAGTTTTATATATCATTATCTTGTTCTAACTTATCCTCTAAGAATAAGACTACATTTTCCTGTCTAAAACAATATATATTTTTAACATGTTCAGTTGTCATTATGAAAGACATATGGCAATATAACTTTTTTTTCTTCTGCTTTTAATTGTTCAGGTGGTGGGACAATGACTATGAAAAATTGACATAGTTTATTAACTTTATAAAAATAATGGTTATTTTACATAAAAAATAAAACTTTTTTTTCTACAGATTAATGATATAGCACCACCGCCACCATTGAGGGATGAAACAAGTGAATTTACAGGACCAATTCTTTCACCACCAACGGAGTTCAATGATGAACCTAAATTAGTTCTAGAGAATATGGAGTGGCATAGGGGTTTCCTTAATGATGTTTTTGGGGAAATGGCTAGCCTAGATGACTTAACCTGTGATATTGACATGCTTGAGGATCCGGGGTGGGCAGATAGTTTTATGTGTGAACATTTAGGGGGTGTTACTAGTGCATCTGAACCGGGTCGTCATAACGAAATTCCAGCACAGGACAATACAGGCTGGCTTGACCAATTGTCCCAGAACACCTTGGAATATGTACTAGGGGACTGCCTCATGCCATATCCAACCAATGTTATTGAACAGACTGGGAGTGGTGGTGTTATTGACAATTCGTTGTCACCCTCCACCATTCCACCTAATGATATAGCTATTAGTAGTAGTAATGCAACAACACAAGCAAAAGTACTCTCTCTTCCAGATTTTGTTGTTTCCAACTCTGCCTTGGACCACACATTGGTCTACAGTGCCAAATTCGGTGACCCATTCAACTCTCTAGTGTCGGGGGATATAATAACAGATCCCTTGGCCATTACACATTCATATACTGATAATATTCAATCCATACTTGAACAAAAACTGAAAGTGTGGTGAGTGGGGGTTAATTCAAAGGCATCAATAGCACTAAAAATATTTTTTTTAAATGAAAATGAGGGTGAGCTGTATTCAAAATACTTTTACACAGAGATGTTGGCAATTCGCCTGTATTTATAAAATTATGGGGAAGTTTTTCTAAATTGGGCTAGCAGTATTCAATGTAAGTGGGAAAATTATAACGAGGGGGTTCGTGGATCTGTGGTTTTATTTATTGATTTTTTAAATGTTAATATATGTAGGTTTAAAAAGGATTTTATTTTAAGAGGTGGATATGGGGGAGGGAGGGCAATTGAATTAAAATATCATTCAGATTTAGAGGGATGTCGGGGGGTACAACGAATCTGTTTCGACACGAGGCTGCAGTGTTTCAAGTATGCATTTTTAATTGCAGCATGCAGACTACTTCAAATATATGCCATTAAGAAAAAGTTGGATAAAATGGCAGTTAATGGTAGGGAGGGTTCAAAGTTCTCCAAAATAGATTTTAATTGTTTAAATGGTCAATTTCCCGTGACGCTAAAAGGAATAGATATTTTTGAGCGGGCTCGTGCACATTTAAAGATTAGTGTCATGGTGTTACATTATGAAGCAGAATTTGAAGAAGGTCTGCGTTCCGATAAGAAGGGTGTATTATTTCCAGTGCGAGCTCCTTCAATTGAATCAGTAGAACATTGGGTGTGGCTTCTATACACCCCACCCACAGACTCCGATTCAACTGGACATTTTAATCCAATTACCGATATTATTAGTGTTCTATGTGAGTGTAAAAAGTGGAATGGTGTATGTTATTACTGTCTGACAGTCCTCTAAAGATTTTGGACTTATTTAAAGTTAAAAGACCACATGAAACCCTGTAAACGTCATGGATACCAGGCTGTGGAGACGGTAAGCGGAGAAAGAGCGATCTTACGTTTTAAAAATTTTCAAAACACGCTTCTGCAGAGCAATAAGATCGCTTTGGAATGCGAGGCTAAACTGACAGACGTGTGTGATCCGTCAAATTCAAATCGTTTTAAAATACATGAAGCCATAGGGGTCTCTTACGCTCACGCGCAACGAGATTCCAATAATACCATGCAAGTGTTGGATGTAGTGGAGATGTTGAGTCACAGTGAAGACTGCATGCGCTCGGCATTGGTCAGTGTAATCAAAACAGCGAACGGTGCAATTTCGCGCCTTCGTTATACAAACTATCCTATGCTCCTATCACCAGATGACATAGTGACCATTAAAAATTGTGAAATGTGTTGGGTTCGCAACGGATAATTTGATGATGGTGCTGGGAATGGGGGGAGGAGGAAGGTGATCGACCATGATCATTTGTGGCAGGAAATTACATCGGGAGGGAGTAACTATAGAGGGGTAGCACGCCAGTCATGCAATTTAAATGTTAGACAACAATATTTCGTACCTGTTTTTATACACAATTCCAATTACGACTTAAAGTTTGTTCTTCCGGCGTTGGCCCGCATTGCCAAGGGGGGAGTTGTGGATGAGGCATGGATAGATGGTTCTTTTTCAGATAATATCATACCCAAATCATCGGAGAAGCTACTGCTGCTAGAATTCATGTGGAAAACAGTTGACAAGGGTAACCGTGCCTGAATAAAATCCGTTTTTTAGACTCTTTCAGCTTCTTCCCCAAATCTTTAAGTCAATTGATTCAGGTGGAGAAAAGTGACAATTTTGATAGCTTCCACCTCCTCAAACAGCGCTTCCCCGATGATGAAATGTATGATTTATTAACGTGTAAGGGTATATATCCATATGATTATTACAACTCTGGCTCGAGGGTAGATGACGTGTCACTACCGCCCATTGAACCTTTTTAAAATTCTTTTACTGAGAGTGAGTGCACCGCTAGTGACTATGAAATTTCTATGAGTGTTTGAGCAAAGGGCGGGTGTAAAAAAGGGAAGGACTTTTTTAAAATATACTTGGCCAATGATTTACTCACTCTTCTGGATATTGTATGCAAAATACAGATAAAATCTATGGGGAATTTGGGTTGGATTTAGGTTATTATTTTTCCATTCCCCATTTGGTGATGGACTTGATACTCAAAATCAGCAAAGAAGAAATAGGTCTGATCGCCGATGTGGATCAGCATCTGTTTGTAGAGAGATCATTGATCTCTCTACATATGTTTTTCACAGTGGCTATGTTTTTCACTGGGATCGTATCATGAAAACTGATCCGACTGGACAGCACACCAATGAAAAGTCAGATGCGGGTTGTTCAGATATGAATGCTCTTTACCCATCCGCAATGTATCACTACTGTTTGCCGTGTGACAATTATAAAGGGCCTGATAATCCCTGGGCTTCAAATTTTCCTGACATTGCCGGTGTTGACGAGAATGGGGCACAGGGATGGTTTTTGAAATTGACGGTGAAATACCCATTGAAATCCATGACTCGGTAAAAGACTTTGTTTTTCCGTGCATAAATAGACCGGTGGGTAGGGACTCTCTGAGCCACTACAATTTATCTTTAGTAGAGGACGGGAATATGCATTGGGTACCTTCAAAACAAAAACTAATTGCCGACCTCAACCCAAAACAGAATATTGTTGCTCATCACGTGCTATTGAAATGGATGGTGTCCAATGGTTTTAAAGTCACAAAGATTCATAGAGTACTTCAAGTTTATCAAACGCCATTAATTAAAACGTTTATCGACACCTTTGTCAGTAGGCGCTCACAAGCGAAAACGAAGCTTGAAAAAGAAGTCTATAAACACATTTTGAACCTAGCCTTCAGTAAAATGTGCAAGAGCGTACGACACAGAAGTCGATGTGACATTTTAACCAACCCCTAAGATTGTGCTCGAATCATTGCGGATCCAAACTTCACATCGTTCACAATCATAGACTCTAATATGGTGCTCCTACATCGCAAGAAAAGAAACATTGTATTAAATAAAAATATTGCAGGCGGAAGTGCAATAACTGAAATATCTAAGGAACTCATGTTGTCATTTTATAATAATGTATGCAAGGTACAGTGGCCGATTGAGGGACAATTTCAAGGGTATTACGTGGACACTGATTCACTCCTGTTAAAAGTCAAAACTGAAAATCTATTGAATGATTTGGAAAATGGCGAGTACATTAGCTAAAGAATGGACTACACTAACTGGCATGAATCCCTCTACCCAGAGCTAGTGAAATGCCAGGCCCCAAATCAATTGTTAATGTTAAAATCTGAAACGGGTAGAGATCTGATATCCAGTGGTGTGTTTCCTGGTCTGAAAGTATACTGTGTGGAAACGCACGGCAAGGATATCAAACAAGTTTGCAAGGGGGTACCTACACACTTTGTAAAAAATAATTTCGACATGAGTGTGTATAGAAACTGTGTGGAACGTAGTTTAGTGCCAAGGGCGAAAGTCATGGCGATTCGCTCTTTAAAATTTAAAAACTACACAGTTAGAGTTGAGAAAAATGCCATGTCAGCCATATCAGGCAAACTCTTTGTATTAGTGTATGGTGTAAAGGTAATACCACACAGTAATTTTTTAATATCAGACCGATTTTAATGTATAGAGTACATGAAACAACTCTGTCTAAAAAAACTAACTTAAATTCATTAAAAAAAAGTATAAATTGGGTGGGAGGGATTTTTGGTTAATTAGGTGTTTTTTAAATTCTTTTTTTTCTTTATCACAATAAATTTACTATGTGTGTGTGTGTGTTTGTGTGTGTGTGTGTGTGTGTGTGTGTGTGTGTGTGTGTGTGTGTGTGTGTGTGTGTGCAAGGCAGATCAATTTCCATTATTTAATGCCAGCCCCGGGCCCGCCGCAGCGGGCCCCCGCTTCCCGGCGCCCGGCGCTTCCAAGCCCGCCCCCGGCCTCCGCAGCAGCAGCCCCCCCTCCGCAGCAGCAGCAGGAACCCCAAAATTTAAAATGTTGTAAATAAAAGTGTATGATATTATTTCAAGTGCATTATTCCAATAAATGTTGTATTTTTTTATAAATAAAAAAAAAGTGTATTTATTTAAGTGTTTTTTTTTCTAGTGGTTATGTAAATGTTGTATTTTTTATTATAAATAAATTAAAAAAGTGTTTTTTTTTTCATGTTTAATGTGCGTTTTTCAATGTAGTATTTTTTTAATAGTATTGTTACCTTTTTATATTTAATAAAAGAAAATATTATTCTTTATTCGTCTTCTTCTTCTCATTAGTATTATTATTATTATTATTATTACTATTATTATTATTATTATTATTATTATTATTATTATTATTATTATTATTATTATTATTATTATTATTATTATTATTATTACTATTATTATTACTATTATTATTCTTGAATGGAGTAGTAATAGGGACATTATTAAGTCATTAGAAAGTCATAGTCTACAGTTAGTTGTCTAGGTGAACTGTTAAAGGGAACATGTATCAATTTAAAACACCATTCAGATCGTTTCTGTTTGGACCGTCAATGTCGGGCAAAACAACACTCTTAACTAAAATAATTAAAAATTGCGATAAAATGTTTGTGGTAAAGTTAAAACAAATATACTATTGTTACTGTATTTGGCCGGAGTCACATGACAAAATAAAAGCAATTACCACGACGGGATTGGGGCAGATAAAATTCATACAGGGCCTTGATGCTTTAAACATTATTGAACAAAACTCTTGGTTGATCATTGACGATCTGGCTGAATCTATTGAACAATGTATCCAGGAAATGCTACAACTGTTCACTGTTCGCTCTCATCATAAACAGATTTCCGTTACTCTGGTTCTACACAATCTCGTTCATCAGAGCGAATGTATGCGAACACTTGCATTGAACTGCACCTACTATATCATCTACAGTGTTGTTCGTGATTCTAGCTCGCTAATAACTCTCAATAAACAAATATATCCAGGTGCCCCCAAATTTCTGCTCTCATCATACAATCAGGCAACTAATAAACCCTATGGCTACATCCTATTGGATCTTAATCAAAATACACCCTAGGATCTGCGTGTAGTCACAGATATTTTTGACAATGAAATTACAGTATATCTCCCCGTGAACACTAAAAAGACCTATTAGTTGCTATCATGACACGAAAGAAACTACATGAAAATAGACATTTGTTTTCAGTTCTAAGCACTTCAAAACCTCCGCTTAGGAAAGCAATACTCAAACACGGTATTGACAATGATTTCATTAATCTAATATCCGAACTTTGTTTAAATTTGACCGAGGGTAATGTTCAAGTGCCAGAAGTAGTTAAGCAACAGGCAAAGAAACATCGTTCCATTGTACGTACATTGGCCTCTAAAAAGAAAGGAAAGAATTTTAAAAGTAAACGTCTTCTTCAGGCAAGTGATAGCTTTTTCATACGTTTACTGTCGGTATTGGCTGGACTTGTGAACATTTTTCTATAGATGGCAAAACGTTATAAATTAACGACGATAGAACTCGGCCTCTCACCGGTGGAACATTTTGAGGACAATCCGAGTCAATTCCTTGACAATGAAAATATTGAGCATGATAAAACACTGATTTTACTTCAAGATGCACTTCGCCGAGTGGACAAACAGAAGCCCACTGCTGCTGCTGCTGACCACCAAAAATAATCATCTCCTCTGTATTCTGCTGCTGGAACACAATTGAAGACAAAATATACTTATTCAATTGTAATGAAAATTAGAAATATATGGCATCGCTCATATCGTGAAAAAAGAAAACGACTACTAACCTATCTCATGGACAGTGGTCAAGATCATATTCAAGTTGAGAGCAAAGGGGAAGGGATTATAATTCGGGGCAAGAGCTATAATCTACTTGATTTAATCTATGACATGGTTACAAATCGTAAAGGACTATTTTCTTTTGACGCTCATGTATACAACTTTCGAAATGCATTAAAGTTCCCTAAAAGTCTTATTAGTAATAGAGAAATGCTAAAAAATTTAAGTGAACATGCATCATAATCCTCATCATCATCATCAACATTGGCACCATTAAAAAATGAACTTGAAGAAGATTTTAAATCAATTTTGGAAAATACTAGCACACCGCTGATAGCTAGACAAAAGCAAAGACGTATCAAGTCATCATCACCACCATCACCACCACCAACAGCCAGTATACAAAAGGGTAGTGGACGTTACACAACGTGTTTACGTTCAAAATGGTTGAAGTTCTGAAAGGTGTTTATGAAAATATTGGTGAGGCAGGGAGTTTAAGTTCCCCCACCACTCTTTCCAAAGTTACTGGGGTTCACACTAAAAGTGTACAAGACTATCTAGAAAATGAATCAAGTTACACTCTGCATAGAAATCATAGACTTCGTGCCAATCAATATCGAAAAACTAAAGCCTTTTACCCATTGCATATAATGCAAGAAGATCCCCTGACTCTAGATGAGCTTCAAAGACGTCACAATACACCGTACAAGTACATTCTACTTGCAATCAGTGTTTTTAGTCGCTATGCATATGCAATTCCATTGCGATCAAAGAGAGGTGTTGAAGTTGATCAGGCCATTGAAACTATTCTCGAACAGGATTCATATAAAAAAATTCAAACAGATCGCGGTAGTGAATTTGTTAATCCCCATGTTGCAAATGTACTAGAAAAATATAGTACACTGTTCTATCATAGTCACAGTCCAATAAAGGCTGCATTGGCCGAACGATTGATAAGAACTATTCGACTTTTAATTTCAAGATATTGTACATTGAAAAATACACTGGCTTTTATTCATGATATAGATAAAAAAATACTCATTTATAATAAACAATCCCATGAATCGTTGTCCGATACTACGCAGACAAACATTCATTATTATGATCATAATGCAATTGAAACCATTTTTCAATAATGTGCAGAGGAATCAACTTTCAAGAAGAAGAAAAATAAATTCAATGTTGGTGATGCTGTTCGAATTAATAGAACAACTAATGTTTATGAAAAGGGGAATTATTTATGTTTCACCATACTCTCTAAAGTGGCATAATATCATAGACACTAAGCCCAAAGCTTTTCACTTGCGTCATAATAAAGATGAAGGTATTCTTATTAGCTCTTAGGATCACAAACTACGAAAAGTTAAAATTACTTTTGAAATCTAACAAATTGAAAAGATATTAAAGACTCATACTCGCAGGGGTAGGAAAGAGTTTCTTGTTCGGTGGCAAGGATACAACTCTGATTTTGATTCTTGGATCGGTGTTGAAGATATTGACAATGCCCCATGATTTCTATGTAACATTCATGTCCAACGTTTCCAATCCTCTCTACAACGACTTGAATACGACAAGTGATTTTTTGACAAAACTTTCCCCCGCCATCAAATTTGACGGTGCATATGAAGTGGCTCTTGTCGACTGTATTCTCAAATATACATATGGCATCCTGAGAAAGGATCGTGTGTATGATATAAAAGTTATACCATTTGATTGGACTATGAATGGGTTGGGCTATGTCGACTATGAATGGGTTGAAGCACTTAAATCTAGTGACTATCCACATGTCAAATTGAAATATATTGAATATGATAATATGGGAGATTTGTGTTGTACAATCAATAGAAAAATCTCATATCGCAGGAATGGTACATTCTATTTTAATTATTCATTGGAACATGATAGGATTTACATTAGCTCACCTGTTGACACTGAAACAATTATTCTCAATGATAATCTGAGAGATGTTCTTGGCTTTAAACAGACTATGATAAAAGGGAAAAATGTTGGCACTGTTTAAGAGATGAATCAAGTTATTTTTGCTTATTACCCACCTGGTTTTGCCTCGGACTTTTGCATATTTCTCTAAGCATCCTTTGTGGAAATGTCGAAAGTTGTTAATTCAAATGTCCCCCTCGTTCGTGTTCTTGAATTAAAAACAACTTATAGACTTGTTCATCACTATAATATAAAGAATCTCCCGTATATTCCTGTAAACACTTCGTATTTGGAACTCTGTCAGTTAACACTAAGAAGTGAATTGGGTGATCCTCTAGCAATAGCAAAAGGCTTAGCAGTGATTACATGTCATTTTCGACCCATTATCAACAACAGCACAATCAACTAAAATGAACAATAGGAGAATTCCATTTGTCTGTCCCGATATCGATTGCTATGTTGGTTCTTTGAGTCCACGTCAAATAGGCAATGGATTGGACTACTACAAGGGGCGTACTACAATGTCTGGCTATGGTCTTGGTAGCTGGTTTGCTAGGCTATTTCGTTCTGCACTACCCCTTGCCAGAAAATATCTTGTACCTGCTGCATCAAATTTTGCTGCCTCCACACTACAGGACTGGGGGTCTGGCAAGAATTTCAAGGAGAGTGTTAAGGAAAATATTAGATCTTCAGCAAGAGCTGTTGGTGAGCAACTAAAATCTCGACAAAATGGGGAGGGATTGAAAAGGATGCGTTCGCGTCATTCACTCATCAGTCTCCACCCAGGGAGGAAGCAAAGGACATCAACAAGGACTTTGAGGAATAAAACAAGGAAGACCAATAAGCAGAAGAAGAAGAAAAAGAAAAAGATTGTTATATCAAAGAAGGATTTCTTCTCATAAGATGACTTATTTCCCCCGCAAGGAATCACATCCATCAATTACTTCATCATTGAATGTATTCAATGTTGAAAATGTTGATGTCAGTGTCAATATGGCTACTATGAACACTTTCACCCTCAACAACCTCTCTCGGAAAATATACACTTTCAAATATTTTCCAATGAAGACTATTTCATTGATTTTTTATCAAAATTTATTGATTTAAATGTTATGGTGAAAAAAAAGTCAGATAATGCAACTCCAAATGCTGGTAATGGTCTCTCCTCTGAAAACTAGCTTCTGCACAACCTATTCAAACAAATTAATGTATTTATTAATGGGACATTGGTGAGCACTAGCAATAATTTATCAAACTATGCAAGTTACATACAATTTATGATGATGACGCCAAAGGCATACAAAGAGTTGAGAGGACAATCATTGGGCTATGAATATCGATCAGGTGTTGATACTGACGGTGAGTTTACTATTGCAGTGACCCAGGAGTATCATCTAGTTGGAAAATTAAATCATGAGATATTCAATATATCCCAATGGCTACCCCCCCCAATGTCAAGATTGACATAAAGCTACAGATGGCCCAATCGAATTTCATTTTGAGAAAAACACTTTCTGCAGCACCCGATACAAATATCATTATCACATCGGAAATTCTCCACGCCCGAAAACAACAGGATATGAGCTCTGTTGCATTGGCAGTGGAAATGCTAAGAACGAATGGTAACAACATTAAGCTTCTTGTTCCCCATACGATCACCAGTCAACGTCAAATTGCCACCGACTCTCGTAGCTATAGCGATTCATCAATTATCAATGGAGAGATCCCATCAAAATTGGCTGTGGCCGTTTTGAAGAGTGGCAGTGCTGTTGGATCCTGGACTGAATCCCCCCATGATTTTAATTTTTTTGGTCTATCTAACCTTGTGTGCAAAGTGAATGGTATTCCACTGTACACTCTATCATTTGACAAAAAATCCTATAGAACTCTGTACGAGTTGACCATGCAATCCCTAGATCATGACTCTAAACTATTTGAAAATGTAATAACCGATTCAATGTTTTCAAAAAATCATGGGGTTATTGTTTTGGACTTGTCAGAGACTTAGGATATGAGCATAGTACGAACAGGGAATGCACGTTTAGAGTGTACATTTGCCAATGATCTGACTGAGAATATCACGCTAATATCACTGAGTCAATTTGAAACCTATTGGGAAATCACACCCAACGGCAGTGTTCTACTAGACCTAGCACCATGAACATCAAACCAAATAATCAACGTATTTAGTATGGATCAATACATGTCCCAGTACAAGTTCTATTGCATACCTTCGGACTTCATTGAAAAAATTCCAAGTGTTAACAATACCCTAATCATTGTTAATAGCAGTCCATCGATTTTGAAGACCGGTCATTGGCTATGCATCCTTCAAACAGCAAAGAATATTGATTTTTTTGATCCTCTTGGCCTATCGTATAAATTCTACGCACCATACATCAGCAACTTTATTGAAAGCAGGGGATAAACCATTATTCAAAATCAACGAGTACAGGATTTAACGACTAAGACATGTGGCTTTCATGCACTACTCTTTTTCATGTTCAGATGTCGTGGCTACACCTATAAGCAGTTTCTCAACATCTATGTTGACTTACTTCGATTGAACGACTTCCTAGTGGAGAATATACTTACAAGTGTATTTAATATTGATTTTAGTGCCCTAAGAATAAATGTTCTAAAGATGTTTGTGAAATTATTTATTAATAAAAAAATTTATATACATGATAAAACGACTTTTCTACTCTTTAGATTTCATCCACTACTAGATATTTGTTGACAACGACTATTGCAGGTAGATTATCTGAATTCACCGTGTGCTAATCCTGATGTACTGCAATGCCAGGGTCACATTTTCTATAGTACATTTTGACTTCTCTATTTTCATATCTCTTTGTATAGTCACTTATAATATTCGCATACATTCTATAGAATTCACATGTTTCAATTTGCTTATTTGAAGCAATTTCACAAATAGTGTCCTCAAGTGTCGAATCACATTCTGTCACTGTCAAATAAAAATCAGTGGGCTTATAATCATAAGACCCATTGTCTTCACAACGATGACGTAGAAACCATATTTTTTTGTTGTTCCAACAGTTGAATCCATGACCCGGTTCCTCCTCCCAGAACAATCTAAAACCCCGACGATACCAATCTCGTACCAATAGACTAAAATCACGGTTAGGATTCTTTCCAATCATACCGGGATATGTATTCTCCCGCTGATTACATTTATCATAATGACAATTGGAGCATAGGTGGCCTCTAGGATGAGAGTCACACACCTCTTCAAGACAGGAATTTCAACCTTTAATTTGTACAGCATATCCTCTATGCAATTTACACGGGTTGCATAATCTACACTTTTCATTATACTCCTCAATCATTGTGCAATTCTCACATGATGATGACCAGCTTTCTAGTGTGTACATACATAACGGACATGTATGGAACATTTTGTCAGGTGTTGACACTCTCACTACCACAATGAAACTGAGCTAGCAACAACAAAAATTGTCTGAGATAGAGAGAGAGAGGAGTAAATCATCCTTGAGCACCATATTTCTCATGAAAAAATTCCTAAATTTCAAAAATAATGTTTAAAAGAATATACACAATATCATTTTGCCGTGTCGTGATCAATATATCAATAAATTGTATAAATGCATTTAAATCACAACGTAGAAGCTGCATGCAATACTCTAATGATCAGTTTTTATTATATCGACAAGCATCCCCCGAGAAAATATATTCCTTTAAATAGACAACTCTATAAAATCATCATCTAAAATCAAACGTTTTTCCATAAGAACTAGATTCCTCATGATCTCGAATCTATCCATTTTTTTAGAGTCCTAACTCTCTCACAACCATCTTCAGACTAAGCAGAATTTCGTTTTGCACTCTAAAAAATATACGCTAGTTTACTAAAGAAAAAAAAATACCATTGATTTAGAAACATTTTGATTGAACATAATTACAACAATAATAATATTCACTGATTTATTTTGTTCTCATCAGTATCTTTTGATCGGATATCTAATGCTGACCGAAGTTTATTTATATGGAGAATATTCACTTTTCCAGGAAAACCTACTTGCTCCTCTTGCTCATACTTAATTAATGATATCATACCTCTAGCATACATATTATCCCATTCAAGGCATAGTCTAAAGCCAGCGGTTATTTCCACAGCTATATTGGGTACTCGTATATCATTGCTGCTGCTGCTGTCGGTTTCATCATTAATCTCCAATAATGTAAATGCACCACTCATTTTTTCTCAACTCATATCCTCTAAAATAAACTATTCTCTCTCTGAATTCAATTCTCTTACTAATATGAACTACAATGAAAATTACTCCTTATATCTGAATCCAACTACTAATCAACTTAGTGTGACCGCCGCTCTCTCTCACCGATTGACCCCCAAAAAATGGCTGTTATCTCATAAAAACCTGTCTGTTAAGCCAACTAGGCCTACCGTTCATAGTAATAGGTGACTGACCCTGGTAAGCCAATGTACCGGTTAAACTACACACATATCCATGTGTAATTCAATGTGGGATCAGTGGTACTAGATGCCTTACTACTAGTGTGGTCATGGAGTATTTAGTAACGTCGTATATATGGGGATGACAGACCAACTTCAGAATCAACAACATTTCATTTGCTATTGGAAGAATAAAATGATAAATTTAGCACCTGTAAATTCAGTATTATTTCATTTTTAATTGGAAGAATATTCAACGCAGCATTACAAGATTCAAGAACAGTTAGTGAACTTTCCAAGTAAATGGACCGGTAACCTGCTTTGACCTGCAATTTTGAAGAAACTTGTACCACCTTTACTCAACGCAGTATTAAAAAATTCAAGAACAGTTAGTGAACTTTTTAAGTCAATGGATCGGTAACTTGCTTTGACCCGGAAGTGATTATTTTGTTTAGTATAAAAGCAGTTTGTTTTAATTTTGATAAGTTAGTAACTCCACTGATGATGATGACCGACTGTGTCATCGAAATATTTAGAGTCTTTGTTTTATATTTTCGTTTCACTGTCTAATAAAAGGACATATCCCTGTTTAGAATTCATATTGATTTCGTCACTTTCAAAGGCCACTATACACTTTAGTTCCCGTTCGAAAGAGCCGTCTTCTGATCTTTTGGGAGCTTCGATTCGATGCCATCACCCGTGGGGAAAAAACAAGCAAACAAATAAACACACGTCTGCTATTTTTCTTCGGGAGGAAAAAAAAATGCTAAACTCCACATTTTTGTGGCCATGAGCTTGAACAGTAGAGGTCTTTGATATGCAGAGTCTAATAGTGGGATTTTCATTAGCTCGCTAGCCATTTTTGGATGTAAGCCCACTTTTCCCGAAAATCAGGCTAATTTGCTCAGGCTTGTAGCTTTGATGGGTAAAATCAAACTTGATGATTTTAGATATTTGAAATAGGCATAAAATGCCAATTGTTTTGACGTATTAATTATCAGAGTCTGCTTTTTAGAGTTTTGGCTACTATTGACTTGAGTCGCTTCTTGCTTAGATGTTGTTACCATAAAGTGTTTTATACAGGAAGTTTATTATTCAACTAGTGGCGAAAATAATATCCCACCGTAAGATTTTTCCAAAAAGTTTTACTGACATAAATAGAGAACTGTCATGAATTATTACGCCCCATCCCCTTCGAAACATTCTTATTTATTTTTATCTGAAGCCAATTGACGGCAGAAAGCAAGAAAATATCGAAACTTTCCATAAAAAGCAAACTGAAAAATATTACTATTTGCTTCTTGGTTAAAACAAAGCTCTTAGTAGCTTCCCTCTCCTCCTCTCGTTTTCATCCCCCCCCCTTGTTTTCCTCTTTAATCCTTGTTTTGATATAAATTTATTCTATTATGTTAAATAAAAGAAAATATTTCTGCAATAATAGGGAACTAACACCCTGCAGCGTTTTTATTACAATTTTAGTCTGAAGATACTTCCAAAATTGTAGAAAACGTGGATATTTTAATATCTGCTGCATTGTTTCCTCCAAAAAATCTCTTAATGAATCAGAACTTAGCATTAAAATTTTTTGCAAAATATACACTTTTAGTGTTCAGGCGAACTTCCCCAACCTAAAGAAAAAGAGCAGAGCCTTTCCTCATAAAGTGGATGAAAAAGGTATACTTAATTGTACATAGTGATAATTCTTCTAGTAATAGTATTAATAGTAATAGCACTTATACTAGTAGCAGCAGTAGTATTAAAGTATTGTCCTTTGTTCAGTTCAACATCCCTCTCATCATGTCCTGGAAGTTTCAACTTAATACAATTAGCCGTTGTTATGTTATTGCTGATATGTCCTTTTGTTAACCTGCGTATTCATATACTTCTTGAAATTTTCTTCTTAATATTCTTAGACTTTCAAGTAGTTGTTATAGAAGTATTATTTAAAGAAGTAGTAGTAGTAGTAGTAGTAGTAGTAGTAGTAGTAGTAGTAGTAGTAGTAGTAGTAGTAGTACTACTAGTAGTAGCAGTAGTAATGGTGGTAGTGGTTGTAGTTGTAGTAGTAGTGGTAGTAGTAGTAGTAGTAGTAGTAGTGGTGGTAATGGTAGTAGTAGTAGTAGTAGTAGTAGTAGTAATAGTTGTAGTAGTAGTAGTAGTAGTAGTAGTAGTAGTAGTAGTATTAGTGGTATTTGTAGTAGTAGTAGCAGTAGTAGTAGTAGTAGTAGTAGTAGTAGTAGTAGTAATAGAAGTAAATGTAGCAGTGGTAGTTGTAGTAGTATTAATAGTAGCGTACACATATTGGCCTTTTGGTCAATTGATCTTCCCCTTTAATCATTCCCTGACAGTTCCTACTTAATAACAAAATCCATTCTTGAGGTCCGCTATTTTGACGATGTGCATGCAGTTATTGTCGTTTGATTTAGTTCAAGTTTGCCCTCAACATTATAAATTTAGTAGTGTGGTAGCAGTAGCAGTATAGTAATAGTGCTGGCAGTTGTAGCAGTGGTAGTAGTATTAGGAAAATATTTCCTTTTATGTCAATTTATCATCTCCTTTATCAATTCCTGAAAGTACCAAATCAATAGACTCAGTTATTCCTGAGTTCCGCCCTTTCAACAGCCCGTATATACATAACGTGTTTTGATTTGGAATTCAGTCTCGCCTGAGTTCCATTCTTCTTTTTGAATGTAAAGGTCAAACATGCATACTTTTCTCAATAAATATAACATGTTTAAACAATGAACGAGCTGTCTAACTTAGAGTTTTGGAAAATGATGGACGTGGGGGGGGGGCTACCTTCAAATCACTTTTGACTCTTAAAAATGACACTATAACTACAAATTTATGACCCACATCCGAAGTTTGTACGACCACCCATTCCATAAAAACCTTATATGCACCCAGGAAACAACTTGCTATCCTTGTCTCAGGGTTCTGGTGGGTTGTTTTAACCCTAGAGGAATTGTTCTATATTCTTTGGACTATTTTAAACAAAATGGCTATCTCACAATTTTGATCCGATCCGTCTGGGGAAAAGAGGGCATTGGGGGCGGGGGACTGTGCTAGTTGCCTTCCATCACTTTCGACTCTTAAAAGAGAAGTTAAAATTTCAATTTCGAATTAAATGAACCTTCTTTAAAACTTATATAACCAACCCTTCCATAAAAGCCTTAAATCTCCTCGGGGCATAAATTACAATTCTTGCTCTCAGGTCCTTAGGGGTTATTTCAACCCCAAAGGCCTTGTTATATAAAGTTTAGACTGTTTCGAATAAGTTGGCTATCTAAAAAATTCCATCCGATGTATTTAGGGAAAACAGGACAAGACCGTATCCAGGAAGAAGGGGTTAGAGGGTTTGAACCCCCCACCCCTAAATGTTTGTCCGACTCGTAAAAGCGTAGCAAAAATGAATATAAAGAAATTTAAGATAGATATGTTTTTTGATGTTTTTTTAGCCCCCCCCCCATTCGTTCTTGGGGGGAATAATTACACCTCGATCACTTTTGACTTGAAAAGAGGCACTAGAACTCTTGATTTCCAATCAAATGAACCCCCTTTGAATTTTATGCGACGACCCCTTCCATATGAAGTGCCTCTAAAAAAAAATTATAATAAAATATTGGAGCCGTATCGCCTTTACCTTAGGCAACGCTATGGCGTTGCCTCTGATAATCAAATTCAATATGATATAAAAATGAGTGAAAATAAAAGCGATAATACCTTTTTTCAACTAATAGTAAACATTAATATAAAAAATCAAAATGATATATGAATATTTAAATTACTAATAATATGAATAGTGCTTATATAAATTGGTCACAAATACTACAATAAATTTTAATTTAAATTAAAGCTGGGGGCTGAAGGAACAGTACCTAACTCCTCACACTCTGATTTAGTGTTCACTTTAAGCAAAACGGTCACTATTTCACACAAATCAAAACGGTTTTTATTTTGAGTCCAGTAAGCACCATCCCACGTTTTCCTTGTCCCTCTCTTGCAGGTCTAGTTCATACATATCATCATATGTGAACAATATGTTTTTTCAATGCACGAGTAAATGTGGAACAACGATGTTCATTTCTTGACAAATATTGAAATGGACGTATTTATGACATGTTTACAGGGTGAATCTTACAATATAAAACCTATGAGCAAAAAAAAACGATAAATATGCTGCTTTTACTTGGAAAAAGCTCAACGTTTTATCTAAGAACTTAGAATCAACAAAGAACCAAGTTAACTCAAAAATCTGTTTCTTCCGCATTTTTTTTCGCATTGACTGTAGTGTAGTTCAGACGTACCTTTCCAGCCAAAGCGCCATATTAAAAAACTCCAAAAAGCAATCAGACTACACTTATTTATTTAACTAAGACTGAACAAAATTGGCCGTCACAATGAACATATTGTTCTTTGATTGCCTCGAACATTCATGATCGTGAAAGATAAAAGAAGAATATATTTCTTTTATGTTTCCACGGAACTCCACATAAAAAATGAAGGACCTAAATTTAGACCTAAGGTCATTTGTGAAAACGTCTTTTGCAATAGGCCACATCATCCATTTCCTTGTCAGCTCAATGAAACTGGCATAATAAGGAACAACTGCAGAACAACGCAGGTATGTTCGAATCGCAGGCAGCGCAACATATAGAAGGAGTTGTTGTTGATACTTTGAAAGGGGCTTATTCGATTGAGAATTGAAAGTTCTAGTGCCGTTTTTAATAGTCGAAAGTAAGTTGGAGGACAACCCGCCCCACCTCCCCCACCCATCTTTTCCCCAAGCACATCCAATCAGAATTTTGAGTGGAAATTTTGTTCAAAATAGTTGATACTTCAGTAACTATGTCTTTGAGCAAGACAACCCCCATAGCCCCCAGAGCAAGGGCTATAAGTTATAATAGTTGCCGATTACTAATATACAAGGATTTTATGGAATGAGTGGTCGTATAAACTTTGGAAGGGGCTTATTGACTTGAAAATCAGAAGTTCTAGTGCCCTTTTTCAAGTCAAAAGTGATCGAGGTTTAACTATTCCCCCCAAGAACGAAAGCAGATTTTTTTTTGGGAGGGGGGGCTAAAAAAACATCAAAAAACATATCTATCATAAATTTCTTTATATTCATTTTTCCTACGCTCTTACGAGTCGGACAAACATTTCGGGGTGGGGCGTTCAAACCCTCTAACCCCTTCTTCCTGGATACGGTCTTGTCCTCTTTTCCCTAAATGCATCGGATGGAATTTTTGAGATAGCCAACTTATTCGAAACAGTCTAAACTTTATATAACAAGACCTTTGGGGTTGAAATAACCCCTAAGGACCTGAGAGCAAGAATTGTAATTTATGCCCCGAGAAGATTTAAGGCTTTTATGGAAGGGTTGGTTATATAAGTTTTAAAGAAGGTTCATTTAATTCGAAATTGAAATTTTAATTTCTCTTTTAAGAGTCGAAAGTGATGGACAGCAACTAGCACAGTCCCCCACCTCCAATGCCCTTTTTTCCCCAGTCGCATCGGATCAAAATTGTGAGATAGCCATTTTGTTTAAAATAGTCCAAAGAATATAGAACAATTTCTCTAGGGTTAAAACAACCCACCAGAGCCCTGAGACAAGGATAGCAAGTTGTTTCCTGGGTGCATATAAGGTTTTTATGGAATGGGTGGTCGTACAAACTTCGGATGTGGGTCATAAATTTGTAGTTATAGTGTCATTTTTAAGAGTCAAAAGTGATTTGAAGGTAGCCCCCCCCCCCACGTCCATCATTTTCCAAAACTCTAAGTTAGACAGCTCGTTCATTGTTTAAACATGTTATATTTATTGAGAAAAGTATGCATGTTTGACCTTTACATTCCAAAAAGAAGAATGGAACTCAGGCGAGACTGAATTCCAAATCAAAACACGTTATGTATATACGGGCTGTTGAAAGGGCGGAACTCAGGAATAACTGAGTCTATTGATTTGGTACTTTCAGGAATTGATAAAGGAGATGATAAATTGACATAAAAGGAAATATTTTCCTAATACTACTACCACTGCTACAACTGCCAGCACTATTACTATACTGCTACTGCTACCACACTACTAAATTTATAATGTTGAGGGCAAACTTGAACTAAATCAAACGACAATAACTGCATGCACATCGTCAAAATAGCGGACCTCAAGAATGGATTTTGTTATTAAGTAGGAACTCGTTCATTTATTGAGAAAAGTATGCATGTTTGCTTCTTCTTAAAATTGGTGAATTGAAATTTCTGGCCACAAGAAGGATCTAAATAGGTCACAACCTTATGAAATAAAAAAAAAGACAATTTAAATATTTGGAAGTATATTTGGAAGTAAGTATATGACTTAATTATAAACGATAATTTTAACTCTTATGCAAGAGCCCCCCTTGAAAGTGCTTTTGGACATCCCAAGCCCTGGGTTATTTCTTAATCATCTCAATTCTGGATATTGGAAATGAACGACAAGAAATACTTAATAACATTTAAATAAGCTCACGATACAAGGGCTGTAATGCAAAAGTTATGGCTCATTGGAGAGCATATGATAACAGGAAATATTCTATTTTACACTCTTTAGCTGTGTATTCACACCCGAAGTTGTAGTAAGTAATAAAATGGTTGTAAATGGAAATAGAAGCAAATAAGGAAAACAGCCAATGTACGTTAATAAAAAACTTACTAAATATGAGAGTGGACGGGTGGATTCGCTTTGGTTTTATTTTTCTTAAAAATGCTAAATTCTATTCCTAGAATATATTTTCTTAGAAATTTTCTAGAATCTATTGTCTTACTGAGGTCTGTAAAGCTGTAACGATAGATTTATAAAGTAAATTTCTAAACAATGTTCTAAATCCTTTTCAAAATCTAGGAAGGAGAATCTTTCGTTTAAGTTGGTCAAACAGTTAGTTCATAGTCCTGAAAATATTGTTTGCAAACTAAAATTACTTCAAACCCATCTATGCTTTGGAGCATTTGGCAAGGCAGAATTTGCAACCAAATACGTGTGGATATTAAAAGCTTACCTTCAGTCGCTAGAATTATACGCCATATGCTCCAGCTTCTATTTAATGAAATTCCTGTTCCAAGGCAAATATCGTACTAGTTTCAGGGGAAAGATTTCTCCAGGGGAAATACGCATGAGAATAAATTCTATTGAACTTGCTGCAACAAGAGAAACTGAAGGGAGCTTCAAAACGAATGTGAAATAAAACCGTTAACTTTTTTTTTCAAAGGAAAAATGTTTAATCAGCAAACTATTTACAAGTGAACCAATTTTTTTTTCGGTTAAATTATTTGCCGAACTTTCTTTAGGAAATATTCAGAGATAGCTCAGCTGGGTGGACAAATGAATTTACAGCTTATTTAGCTATGCCTAAAAAGCGCATTTGTTTGGTGGTGAGCGACCTGTGAAAAAGCAGTTCTGACCAATACTAATCAAAACTTGTGCATAAGAGAGAAGATAACATTTATACTGGTCCTATAATAAAATACTAAAAACTATTCTTTCAAACGAAAGTAAAGAGTGATCGTAAGACTTGAAGTGAACAGAAATGAGCTTCCATGTAAGAGGTGGAAAATCGAATATCAGGGTTGTCAAATGTCTCCTATATTGCATATATCGGATGATCTTCTGCTTGTTAGCAGGTCGAAGCTTACTTTAACGAAGTTTGTGCAACTAGTATCGCGGCTGTATGGGGAAATTGGATTAAGCCTTAACAATTATAAATGCGAATATTTAGTGTTCAACTCAAAATCTTCAGCAGCGCCGCTTGATTGTGGCTCACTTTCTGTAAATGTGTCGAATCTTTCCGATGGTGGGATCAATATTTGCAAATCGCTAACGTTATTTCATTTCCGGGCATTGAGCGATATTAAAGAGAAGCTGAAACTGGGGTTTGCGAAAATTATCCCCAACAGGGGAAGATATAATAGAAAGGCACTGGCTAAATTGTACTCGAGTTTTTGTGACCGTGCGGTTTTGTTCCCAGCCGGCCTTTACATGCTGCTTCGGCACGGGAATATTAGCGATATTCTGATATTGCAAGTTTTATTGTATTTGCCTCACAGATACAGTAATAGATAGACTATGCGGTTTTTTGGTGCTCCAGATATTGTAAGTTCTTTTGTCAGACAAAGTAGCCGCTTTCAAGAGAATATTGATGCTACCTTTGGCGTTAGCCATAGCGCATTGAGTGTAATATTTATTTATTTGTGTTGATGTTAAATGTATTTTTGTGTTTTTTCTCTTTTCATGCGTTACTCCACTTCATTTTTGTATAGCGGGTTAGGAATAAATTATTATTATATTTTCATTAACTTAGTTTAAAAAAAGAAGATTTTTCCAAAGACAACATTTTTTCAAAGAAAAATGAAGATTTATATTACATCAAAGTACGAAAATATCGAGTCAGATGATAATTAAAACTTAAATCAAAAAGAAATTTGTTTGAATGAGTGAATAGACTAAAATAGTCAGAAATCAAAATGAATAATCAAACTTAAAATGAACAGAAGTTACCACAAACAGGAGTCGGTTCGGCGTGGCCCAAACCTACAATTTGTTTGATTACTATTGACACTGAACTGAATTCAATTTTTATTCCTAACAGTGTGTTTTTTTGTCATATCCAAGTCTGTATTCAGGTGGAGGTTATTGAGTCCGTACCCCCAAATTTGTATTCAAATCATAAGAAAGTAGCGAAAATGCATATAAACAAATTTTGACGCATTCAAAAAGGTAGTTCCCCCCTTCCTATAAAAACATTCCTGGATGCACCCTCGGCCATAACATCAACAGCAACACAACAACTAAAATATATTCAAAATTTAAGCAAGGTTTAGTAGCAATTACTTTTGCTACTGCTCCCCTGCCCTCCCTATCAAACTTTGTAAGCACCTTGAATGACATTTGTATGTCTTTTTTCTCTTATACATAAATTTACTTACTATATAATTTTGTTAACAAGTTAAAATTTCGTAGAGGCAGCCCAATTTTTAAGAAGGAAGAAATTGGTTAATATTGAAGTTGTATATTTATCTAGATAAATTTTGCCGTTGGAAATAGTTTATGCGTAAAGCAAGTTCAAATTTTGAATCTTCAAACATTTTATTGGCCCATCGGGTCACGCTATTGAGAAAGAGGCAGTGTTATTTTTTTCTTTTAATATACTTTTTGGGTCAGTTCCCGTTTAGAATTGAGATTGGAAGATTGAAGCAACGTTGCCACCCCTTGTAACATTTTACTAGATCTTGTAAAAAGCACACCCACCTGGTAAATCTAGTAAAATGGGGGTCAGATCTTGTAAAATCGAACAAATCTAGTAAATATTTCCCAAAATCAAGTAAATTTTTTTGCCCTCTCATCTGAAAGCATTTTGTTGGGAAAACGTACCGGAGGTGGTTGACTGTTTGTCTCACTCTTCCTATGATATTTATTCTATGGTCCAAATCACGACAAACTGCTCAAGTCCTTTGGCCTGATATGCAACACTTTTGAAATCTGTTTTTGAATCAAGATCTGGGCTTATCGGATCTGAATTTTTCATCTTATAACTACGGTAGTTAGGCAATTAGTCATAAAAGGCATGTTGAGCAAAGGCTTCATGTTTGCTGGCTGAATGCCTATTAAATGTTTTTGGAGTGACACCTTTGTGCTTATTCTTCTCTTAAGTCTCCTCTAGTTGTGTTTCGTTGTAATGCTCACTACTGCTGCATCTCATTTAGAGCTTGCACCTATGAGTTTTTCCACTGCTAACACTGATTGGTAGAGGTGCAGGTTAGCTACCCCTGATAAAAAATTGTAAATTCGAAATGTAGGACCAGAATAAGATAGCTAGGAGACAAACATACCATTTAATTTAGAGTTCAATCCTCTATCAAAATATAATATTCATTTCAAAAAGTCTGAAATTTCCAAATTTTTGAATAGGAAACCCCTATTTTCAGTTTAGGTTTTGGTTTACTTGAAGTTCAGGGTCTTGGTCACCTCCCCTACCACCCTGCAGCCCACCCTTGAATCCCTTTGTATCCCCAAAAAGCTTGATTTATAGAATCTAGAGGATGCGTTCCCACTGGAAATTATTGCTATATTTGGATACAGCAGTAGAAGGGCCTTATTGACTATAGAACGAACCACGTGGTTTATGCTCCAAATAAGGGCATAGCCTCCCTAGGGAGAATGATTGCGTAATCGGTCAATGACCTCTTTTTCCAAGGTCGATTTATTTGATGTTTCTATGTGTAATAACTCCGGGACGAAGGTTGCACATGCGCATTAACGGGAACAATGTTATTGATCTAGGACTCGAGGGGGAAGTGAATTTCCGAGAACTTGATTGCGTAATCGATCGTGAATGTCAAGGTGTCCAGAAATTTGGAACACCTGTGCTGTCGACCTCAATTCACCTATCGTGAATCAATAATTCCCCTTAGAAACAACAAATTAATTTCCCTTTTCTTGACAGATCAATCAACCAATGACATCATCTGTCAGACTTTAAAAATTTTCGTCTAGAAACGATTCTCCAGGAATAGATCCAAGTCATTAATGTCTTTGCCTCGGAAACAACTCTTTTGGTTGAACTCCAAAGGATATTAATAACCAAACGCCATGGAAACAATTCTCTGAGAAACATCTTAGCGAAGAACTGTTTTAGTACGGGAATCAGGTTTCTTATTAATTTGAAATGCATTAGCGCTGAGATGCCAAAAACAAAAGGAACACGCTGAATTACGTTTGGGGATTATTTGAGCGAAACTGTTTTAGACAGGTTATGGAATTATTTCGGCGAAACAGCTAGAGACATTTTAAAAGATGATTTTTGAAGAGATTTTGAAAGAGGTTTTGAGTGTGGTCGTTATAATACACAAGTTTCATTTGAACAGTGTTGTGGAGTCCTCTACCCCAACCCCAAAGGGTTCCGATCCCCCAACCCCCACCCCAAAGGAAACCCCCGGTCTTCAAAGGTCCCCCGGGCTCCCAAAGGACCACCCGGCTATCAAGGGTCCCCAGACCCCCAACGGACCCCCAGACCCCCAAAGGCCCTATCCGGGCCCCCCAAAGGCCCACCGAGCTCCCAAAAGACCAACGGGGTCCCAAAGGCCCTCCACCGGTCCCCAAATGTCCCCCAGGCTCCCAACTGGCTCCCGGACCCCCAAAGGCCCTCCCCCGGCCCCCAAAGGTCCACCGGGCTCCCAAAGGCCCTCCCCTGGTCCTCAAAGGGCCCCCCGGACCCTCAAAGGGCCCCCGGACCCCAAAGACCCTCACCCGGTCCCCAAAGGTCCACCGGGCCCGAGAAGCGCCGCGGGCCAGGAAAGCGCCCCATGGGGAGGCGCCACAGGGGGAGACGCCGCGGGGTTGGGGGAGGCGCCGCAGGGGATGCGCCGCAGGACTGCACCACAGGGCTGCGCCGCAAAAAGTAAACTAAAAAGTAAAAATTTCGAACGGTTATCCTCCAACTGCCCTCCTCAGACCCCCGAAGGAACCCCCCGGTCCTCCAAGGTTATCCGGGCTCCCACCCGCCCCCAAGGGTCCCCCAAACACCCTCCCCGGGCCTCCCAAAGAGCCCCCTCTCCATTTTTTTTAATACTTTTTTATGGCTTTATTATATCTTTTCTGAACAAGATCCATTCATAATGTCATTCCTAAACCCATTTCCAAACCTCAAAGAGTCCCCTCCCCAATTCGTAAATACTTTTTACGTATCTTAAAATGATATGAAATATGCTTACGGCTCTACCAATCGTACTCTGTGCTTGTTCATGGACACGACGCGGCTTTTCCACTGGTACTCTATGGCAGGTTATCGATACTAACGAGTTTATTGCATGCATTAAATCAGTATTTTTTACGCAGTGGAAGGATCAACACACAATTCATATCTGTAAAAAGTGAAGATGAATTATTCGACGAAAGTATGTGCACATGAAAAAAACATTGTCGTGTTGAACGCAGACAAGGAGAAATACCTGAACTATGAAACGAGTGCAAGTGGAGATCTTATTGGCAATGTATGCATACGTTGTCATAACAGCGAGAAGTTAAATTTCTTTGGAGTACCCAAGAATTTCAATCGTGTAAACGGCGGATATGCAAGAGTAACATTACCAGAGAAATTAGTGCTCAAAGAGAATGCAAACTTAAAAATAATTGTCGATGATCGGGGACAACTCCTTGCTACGGCTTCTGGTAACACATTACCTGTTGATAAATCCTATCAACCTCTTTCCGGTATTAGCATTTTAAAGAGAACAAGAAGAAGACAAGCATACTCCTGCACCAACATCATAAATCATATCTTGTCAATGTGTCAAAACTGCCATCTATGTAAAAATAATGTGACAATAGACAGTGAAATCGCAGGCAGAATAAAAAGGACATTAGCAGACAATATCATCAATGAATATAAAGATGAATTGACGGAAAGTGACGCGCAAGTGTACTAATAATGTGTAATAATGTATTTAACGTATTTTTATATTAATATTCTACATGTCATTATTTCATTAAAAATATTTTATGCATTATTTTGTTAAGTGTTCATTATTTTTAGGGTATGCTAGAACGTCAAACGTTCAGAATATCTATTAAAAAGGTCAGAGATGTAAGAAAAAGAATTTTTAGAGATAGAGATGCTACTAGCAGACTCAATTTTTCATAGCAGATAGAAAAGTTCAAGTTCTCTTCTGAATTTTACCAAAGAACACGCTTCAATTCTAATTTCTCCAGAGAAAACAAAAATCTTCCACGTCAGTTTTAAGTTCACCAAGACATGAAAAATTTAAAGTTCAATTCTAATTTTTCGATGGCAGATAGGAAAAGTTATACTATGCTTTTGATTATTTTCTATGAAGGTAAAAAGTTCTAGTTCATTTTTAAATTTTCTCAACGAATTGAAGAAAAGTTCAAGTTCTCTTCTTAACTTTACCAAAGAACACGCTTCAATTCTAATTTCCCCAGAGAAAACATAAATCTTCCACGTCAATTTTAAGTTCACCAAGACGTGAAAAATTTAAAGTTCAATTCTAATTTTTCGGTGGCAGATAGGAAAAGTTATACTATGATTTTGATTATTTTCTATGAAGGTAAAAAGTTCTAGTTCATTTTTAAATTTTCTCAACGAAGTGAAGAAAAGTTCAAGTTCTCTTCGGAATTTTACCAAAGAACACGCTTCAATTCTATATTCTCCAGAGAAAACAAAAATCTTCCACGTCAGTTTTAAGTTCACCAAGACATGAAAAATTTAAAGTTCAATTCTAATTTTTCGGTGGTAGATAGGAAAAGCAATACTATGATTTTGATTATTTTCTATGAAGGTAAAAAGTTCTAGTTCCTTTTTAAATTTTCTCAACGAAGTGAAGGAACGTTCAAGTTCTCTTCTGAATTTTACCAAAGAACACGCTACAATTCTAATTTCTCCAGAGAAAACAAAAATCTTCCACTTCAGTTCTTTATTTCACAAAGACATAAAGAAATTTAAAGTTCAATTCTAATTTTTCGGTGGCCGATAGGAAAAGTAATACCATACTTGTGAATATTTTCATGAAAGATAAAAAGTTCTAGTTCAATTTAAAATTTTCTCAACGAAGTCAAGGAGAGTTCAAGTTCTCTTCTGAATTTTACCAAAGAACACAATTCAATTCTAATTTCTCCAGAGAAAACAAAAATCTTCCACGTCAGTTTTAAGTTCACAAAGACATAAAGAAATTTAAAGCTCAATTCTAATTTTTCGGTGGAAGATAGGAAAAGTAATACCATACTTGTGAATATTTTCATGGAAGATAAAAAGTTCTAGTTCAATTTAAAATTTTCTCAACGAAGTGAAGAAAAGTTCAAGTTCTCTTCTGAACTTTACCAAAGAACACGCTTCAATTCTAATTTCTCCAGAGAAAACAAAAATCTTCCACTTCAGTTCTATATTTCATAAAGATATAAAGAAATTTAAAGCTCAATTCTAATTTTTCGGTGGAAGATAGGAAAAGTAATACCATACTTGTGAATATTTTCATGGAAGATAAAAAGTTCTAGTTCAATTTAAAATTTTCTCAACGAAGTGAAGAAAAGTTCAAGTTCTCTTCTGAACTTTACCAAAGAACACGCTTCAATTCTAATTTCTCCAGAGAAAACATAAATCTTCCACGTCAGTTTTAAGTTCACCAAGACATGAAAAATTTAAAGTTCAATTCTAATTTTTCGGTGGCAGATAGAAAAAGTTATACTATGATTTTGATTATTTTCTATGAAGGTAAAAAGTTCTAGTTCATTTTTAAATTTTCTCAACGAAGTGAAGAAAAGTTCAAGTTCTCTTCTGAATTTTAAACAAGAACACGCTACAATTCTAATTTCTCCAGGGAAAAAAAACAACATCCACCACAGTTCTTTATTTCACAAAGACATAAAGAAATTTAAAGTTAGATTAGTATTTTTCGGTTGGAAGACAGAAAAAGCAATACCATACATGTGAATATTTTCATGGAGGATAAAAAGTACTAGTTCATTCTTAAATTTCCTCAACGAAGTTAAGGAGAGTTCAAGTTCTCTTCTGAATTTTATCAAAGAACACGCTACAATTCTAATTTCTCCAGAGAAAACAAAAATCTTCCACTCCATTTTTAAGTTCACCGAGACATAAAAAATTTAAAGTTCTATTCTAATTTTTCGGTGGCAGATAGAAAAAGCAATACCATACTTGTGAATATTTTCTATGAAGGTAAAAAGTTCTAGTTCATTTTTAAATTTTCTCAACGAAGTGAAGAAAAGTTCAAGTTCTCTTCGGAATTTTACCAAAGAACACACTTTAATTCTAATTTCTCCAGAGAAAACATAAATCTTCCACGTCAGTTTTAAGTTCACAAAGACATAAAGAAATTTAAAGTTCAATTCTAATTTTTCGATGGCAGACAGGAAAAGTTATACTATGATTTTGATTATTTTCTATGAAGGTAAAAAGTTATAGTTCATTTTTAAATTTTCTCAACGAAGTGAAGAAAAGTTCAAGTTCTCTTCTGAACTTTACCAAAGAACACGCTTCAATTCTAATTTCTCCAGAGAAAACATAAATCTTCCACGTCATGTTTAAGTTCACCAAGACATGAAAAATTTAAAGTTCAAATCTAATTTTTCGGTGGCAGATAGGAAAAGTTATACTATGATTTTGATTATTTTCTATGAAGGTAAAAAGTTCTACTTCATTTTTTAATTTTCTCAACGAAGTGAAGAAAAGTTCAAGTTCTCTTCGGAATTTTACCAAAGAACACACTTTAATTCTAATTTCTCCAGAGAAAACAAAAATCTTCCGCTACAGATGTTTATTTCACAAAGACATGAAAAATTTAAAGTTCAATTCTAAATTTTTCGGTGGTAGATAGGAAAAGCAATACCGTACTTGTGAAATATTTTCACGGAGGATAAAAAGTTCTAGTTCAATTTAAAATTTTCTCAACGAAGTCAAGGAAAGTTCAAGTTTTCTACTGAGTTTTACCAAAGAACACAATACAATTCTAATTTCTCCAGAGAAAATAAAAATCTTCCACACAAGTTCTTTATTTCACAAAGACATAAAGAAATTTAAAGTTCAATTCTAAATTTTTCGGTGGTAGATAGAAAAAGTAATACCACACTTGTGAATATTTTCCCAGAAGATAAAAAGTTCTAGTTCAATTTAAAATTTTCTCAACGAAGTGAAGAAAAATTCAAGTTCTCTTCTGAATTTTACCAAAGAACACAATTCAATTCTAATTTCGCCAGAGAAAATAAAAATCTTCCAATTCAGTTCTTTATTTCACAAAGACATAAAGAAATTTAAAGTTCAATTCTAAATTTTTATGTGGAAGATAGAAAAAGTAATACCATACTTGTGAATATTTTCCCGGAAGATCAAAAAGTTCTAGTTCAATTTAAAATTTTCTCAACGAAGTGAAGAAAAGTTCAAGTTCTCCTCTGAACTCTACCAAAAAACACACTTCAATTCTAATTTCTCCAGAGAAAACAAAATCTTCCACTTCAGTTCTTTATTTCACAAAGGCATAAGGAAATTTAAAGTTCAATTCTAAATTTTTCGGTGAGAGATAGAAAAAGTAATACCATACTTGTGAATATTTTCACAGAAGATAAATACAATACATTTGAATATTTTCCCGGAAGATAAAAAGTTCTAGTTCAATTTAAAATTTTCTCAACGAAGTCAAGGAAAGTTCAAGTTCTCTACTGAATTTTACCAAAGAACACGCTTCAATTCTAATTTCACCAGAGAAAACAAAAATCTTCCACTTCAGTTCTATATTTCACAAAGACATAAAGAAATTTAAAGTTCAATTCTAATTTTTCGGTGGAAGATAGAAAAAGTAATACCATACTTGTGAATATTTTCACAGAAGATAAATACCATACATGTAAATATTTTCCCGGAAGATAAAAAGTTCTAGTTCAATTTTAAATTTTCACAACGAAGTGAAGAAAAGCTCAAGTTCTCTTCTGAATTTTCTTAAAGAAGTGAAAAAAGTTTGCCCAATTCTGAATTTTACCAATAGAAATGAAAAAAGCTCCAACTTCAGTTCTTAATTTCTCAAAGAAATGAAACATTCAAAGTTCTCTTCTAATTTTTCCAAGAAAATAAAAAGGTTACATTTCAGTTCAGGTTTTTCATCAACGAGATGAACAATTTAAAGTCCTATTCTAATTTTAAATTAAATTTTACCTGCTTTGCTTATGGATTTAACCCTCAAATTTTTAAATTTGAAAATGAGGGACTTGTTCTATTATTAAAGACAATCGTTCAAACTCGTTCATCTAACCTCCAAAACAATAGGTTTGGTTATGAATAAATAAATATTAATAAATAAATAGAAACATTTCTACATGTTTAAGTTAGGTTAGATTAACTTGTCATGAGCTCTCATGATAAGTTAACCTAACCTTTTCCGGCGAGTATGGTTAGATTAGGTTAGGCTAGATTAAGTTAGGTTAGATTAGGTTAGGTTAAGTTAGGTTAGGTTAGCCCACGTACGCGTCACTTAGGTTAGCTTAGGTTAGGTGAGAGACAGGCAAAAAGTTAGGTGTATGATTAGGTTAGGTTAGGTTAGATTAAGTTAGCTTAGATTAAATTAGGTTAGGTTAAGTTAGGTTAGGCGAGGTTCGCCAACGCACGCGCACGTACGTAGGCTAACCTAGCCTAACCTAACTTAACCTAACCTAACTTAATCTAACCTAACTTAATCTAACCTAACCTAACCTAATCATACACCTAACTTTTTGCCTGTCTCTCACCTAACCTAAGCTAACCTAAGTGACGCGTACGTGGGCTAACCTAACTTAACCTAACCTAATCTAACCTAACTTAATCTAGCCTAACCTAACCTAACCATACTCGCCGGGAAAGGTTAGGTTAACTTATCATGAGAGCTCATGACAAGTTAATCTAACCTAACTTAAACATGTAGAAATGTTTCTATTTATTTATTAATATTTATTTATTCATAAGCGAACCTATTGTTTTGGAGGTTAGATGAACGAGTTTGAACGATTGTCTTTAATAATAGAACAAGTCCCTCATTTTCTAATTTAAAAATTTGAGGGTTAAATCCATAAGACAAAGCAGGTAAAATTTAATTTAAAATTAGAATAGGACTTTAAATTTTTCATCTCTTTGAGGAAAAACTGAACTGAAATGGAACCTTTTTATTTTCTTGGAAAAATTAGAAGAGAACTTTGAATGTTTCATGTCATTGAGAAATTAAGAACTGAAGTTGGAGCTTTTTTCATTTTCATTGGTAAAATTCAGAATTGGGCAAACTTTTTTCACTTCTTTAAGAAAATTCAGAAGAGAACTTGAGCTTTTCTTCACTTCGTTGTGAAAATTTAAAATTGAACTAGAACTTTTTATCTTCCGGGAAAATATTTACATGTATGGTATTTATCTTCTGTGAAAATATTCACAAGTATGGTATTACTCTTTCTATCTTTCACCGAAAAATTAGAATTGAACTTTAAATTTCTTTGTGTCTTTGTGAAATAAAGAACTGAAGTGGAAGATTTTTGTTTTCTCTGGTGAAATTAGAATTGAAGCGTGTTCTTTGGTTAAATTCAGTAGAGAACTTGAACTTTCCTTGACTTCGTTGAGAAAATTTTAAATTGAACTAGAACTTTTTATCTTCCGGGAAAATATTCAAATGTATGGTAATTATATTATGTGAAAATATTCACAAGTATGGTATTATTTTTTCTATCTTTCACCGAAAAAATTTAGAATTGAACTTTAAATTTCTTTATGCCTTTGTGAAATAAAGAACTGAAGTGCAAGATTTTGTCTTCTCTGGAGAAATTAGAAATGAATTGTGTTCTTTGGTAAAGTTCAGAGGAGAACTTTTCTTCACTTCGTTGAGAAAATTTTAAATTGAACTAGAAATTTTTTATCTTCCGGGAAAATATTCACAAGTATGGTATTACTTTTTCTATCTTCCACATAAAAATTTAGAATTGAACTTTAAATTTCTTTATGTCTTTGTGAAATAAAGAACTGAATTGGAAGATTTTTATTTTCTCTGGTGAAATTAGAATTGAATTGTGTTCTTTGGTAAAATTCAGTAGAGAACTTGAATTTTTCTTCACTTCGTTGAGAAAATTTTAAATTGAACTGGAACTTTTTATCTTCTGGGAAAATATTCACAAGTGTGGTATTACTTTTTCTATCTACCACCGAAAAATTTAGAATTGAACTTTAAATTTCTTTATGTCTTTGTGAAATAAAGAACTTATGTGGAAGATTTTTATTTTCTCTGGAGAAATTAGAATTGTATTGTGTTCTTTGGTAAAATTCAGTAGAAAACTTGAACTTTCCTTGACTTCGTTGAGAAAATTTTAAATTGAACTAGAACTTTTTATCCTCCGTGAAAATATTTCACAAGTACGGTATTGCTTTTCCTATCTACCACCGAAAAATTTAGAATTGAACTTTAAATTTTTCATGTCTTTGTGAAATAAACATCTGAAGCAGAAGATTTTTGTTTTCTCTGGAGAAATTAGAATTAAAGTGTGTTCTTTGGTAAAATTCCGAAGAGAACTTGAACTTTTCTTCACTTCGTTGAGAAAATTAAAAAATGAAGTAGAACTTTTTACCTTCATAGAAAATAATCAAAATCATAGTATAACTTTTCCTATCTGCCACCGAAAAATTAGAATTGAACTTTAAATTTTTCATGTCTTGGTGAACTTAAACATGAAGTGGAAGATTTATGTTTTCTCTGGAGAAATTAGAATTGAAGCGTGTTCTTTGGTAAAGTTCAGAAGAGAACTTGAACTTTTCTTCACTTCGTTGAGAAAATTTAAAAATGAACTATAACTTTTTACCTTCATAGAAAATAATCAAAATCATAGTATAACTTTTCCTGTCTGCCATCGAAAAATTAGAATTGAACTTTAAATTTCTTTATGTCTTTGTGAACTTAAAACTGACGTGGAAGATTTTTGTTTTCTCTGGAGAAATTAGAATTAAAGTGTGTTCTTTGGTAAAATTCCGAAGAGAACTTGAACTTTTCTTCACTTCGTTGAGAAAATTTAAAAATGAACTAGTACTTTTTATCTTCATAGAAAATATTTCACAAGTACGGTATTGCTTTTTCTATCTTCCACCGAAAAATTAGAATTGAACTTTAAATTTTTTATGTCTCGGTGAACTTAAAACTGAAGTGAAAGCTTTTTATTTTCTCTGGAGAAATTAGAATTGTAGCGTGTTCTTTGTTAAAATTCAGAAGAGAACTTGAACTCTCCTTAACTTCGTTGAGGAAATTTTAAATTGAACTAGAACTTTTTATCTTCCATGAAAATATTCACAAGTATGGTATTACTTTTTCTATCTTCCACCGAAAAATTCGAATTGAGCTTTAAATTTCTTTATCTCTTTGTGAAATAAAGAACTGAAGTAGAAGATTTTAGCTTTCTCTGGAGAAATTAGAATTGTTGCGTGTTCTTTGGTAAAATTCAGAAGAGAACTTGAACGTTTCTTCACTTCGTTGAGAAAATTTAAAAATGAACTAGAACTTTTTACCTTCATAGAAAATAATCAAAATCATAGTATAACTTTTTCTATCTGCCACCGAAAAATTAGAATTGAACTTTAAATTTTTCATGTCTTGGTGAACTTAAAACTGACGTGGAAGATTTATGTTTTCTCTGGAGAAATTAGAATTGAAGCGTGTTCTTTGGTAAAGTTCAGAAGAGAACTTGAACTTTTCTTCACTTCGTTGAGAAAATTTTAAATTGAACTAGAACTTTTTATCTTCCATGAAAATATTCACAAGTATGGTATTACTTTTCCTATCTTCCACCGAAAAATTAGAATTGAGCTTTAAATTTCTTTATGTCTTTGTGAAATATAGAACTGAAGTGGAAGATTTATGTTTTCTCTGGAGAAATTAGAATTGTAGCGTGTTCTTTGGTAAAATTCAGAAGAGAACTTGAACTTTTCTTCACTTCGTTGAGAAAATTTTAAATTGAACTAGAACTTTTTATCTTCCATGAAAATATTCACAAGTACGGTATTGCTTTTCCTATCTTCCACCGAAAAATTTAGAAATGAAATTTAAATTTCTTTATCTCTTTGTGAGCTTAAAACTGACGTGGAAGATTTTTGTTTTCTCTGGAGAAATTAGAATTGAATTGTGTTCTTTGGTAAAGTTCAGAAGAGAACTTGAACTCTCCTTGACTTCGTTGAGAAAATTTTAAATTGAACTAGAACTTTTTATCTTTCTTGAAAATATTCACAAGTATGGTATTACTTTTCCTATCTGCCACCGAAAAATTAGAATTGAACTTTAAATTTCTTTATGTCTTTGTGAAATAAACAACTGAAGTGGAAGATTTTTGTTTTCTCTGGAGAAATTAGAATTGTAGCGTGTTCTTTGGTAAAATTCAGAAGAGAACTTGAACTTTTCTTCACTTAGTTGAGAAAATTTTAAAATGAACTAGAACTTTTTACCTTCATAGAAAATAATCAAAATCATAGTATTGCTTTTCCTATCTACCACCGAAAAATTAGAATTGAACTTTAAATTTTTCATGTCTTGGTGAACTTAAAACTGACGTGGAAGATTTTTGTTTTCTCTGGAGAATATAGAATTGAAGCGTGTTCTTTGGTAAAATTCCGAAGAGAACTTGAACTTTTCTTCATTTCGTTGAGAAAATTTAAAAATGAACTAGAACTTTTTACCTTCATAGAAAATAATCAAAATCATAGTATAACTTTTCCTATCTGCCACCGAAAAATTAGAATTGAACTTTAAATTTTTCATGTCTTGGTGAACTTAAAACTGACGTGGAAGATTTGTGTTTTCTCTGGCGAAATTAGAATTGAAGCGTGTTCTTTGGTAAAGTTAAGAAGAGAACTTGAACTTTTCTTCACTTCGTTGAGAAAATTTAAAAATGAACTAGTACTTTTTACCTTCATAGAAAATAATCAAAAGCATAGTATAACTTTTCCTATCTGCCATCGAAAAATTAGAATTGAACTTTAAATTTTTCATGTCTTGGTGAATTTAAAACTGACGTGGAAGATTTTTGTTTTCTCTGGTGAAATTAGAATTGAAGCGTGTTCTTTGGTAAAATTCAGAAGAGAACTTGAACTTTTCTATCTTCTATGAAAAATTTAGTCTGCTAGTAGCATCTCTATCTCTAAAAATTCTTTTTCTTACATCACTGACCTTTTTAATAGATATTCTGAACGTTTGACGCTCTAGCATACCCTAAAAATAATGAACACTTAACAAAATAATGCATAAAATCTTTTTAATGAAATAATGACATGTAGAATATTAATATAAAAATACGTTAAATACATTATTACACATTATTAGTACACTTGCGCTTCACTCTCCGTCAATTCATCTTTATATTCATTGATGATATTGTCTGCTAATGTCCTTTTTATTCTGCCTGCGATTTCACTGTCTATTGTCACATTATTTTTACATAGATGGCAGTTTTGACACATTGACAAGATATGATTTATGATGTTGGTGCAGGGGTATGCTTGTCTTCTTCTTGTTCTCTTTAAAATGCTAATACCGGCAAGAGGATGATAGGATTTATCAACAGGCAATGTGTTACCAGAAGCCGTAGCAAGGAGTTGTCCCCGATCATCGACAATTATTTTTAAGTTTGCATTCTCTTTGAGCACTAATTTCTCTGGTAATGTTACTCTTGCATATCCGCCGTTTGCACGATTGAAATTCTTGGGTACTCCAAAGAAATTTAACTTCTCGCTGTTATGACAACGTATGCATACATTGCCAATAAGATCTCCGCTTGCACTCGTTTCATAGTTCAGGTATTTCTCCTTGTCTGCGTTCAACACGACAATGATTTTTTCATGTGTACATACTTTCGTCGAATAATTCATCTTCACTTTTTACAGATATGAATTGTGTGTTGATCCTTCCACTGCGTAAAAAATACTGATTTAATGCATGCAATAAACTCGGTAGTGTCGATAACCTGCCATAGAGTACCAGTGGAAAAGCCGCGTCGTGTCCATGAACAAGCACAGAGTACGATTGGTAGAGCCGTAAGCATATTTCATATCATTTTAAGATACGTAAAAAGTTAAAAAAATACCATGTTAAAAAATTCAAGAAAGTATTTACGAATTGGGGAGGGGACTCTTTGAGGTTGGAAAATGGGTATAGGAATGACATTATGAATGGAACTTGTTCAGAAGATATAATAAAGCCATAAAAAAGTATTAAAAAAATGGAGAGGGGGCTCTTTGGGAGGCCCGGGGAGGGTGTTTGGGGGACCCTTGGAGGAGGGTGGGAGCCCGGGGAACCTTTGGGGACCGGGGGGTTCCTTCGGAATTGGGGTATGGGGGGGGGCGTTTGGGGGATAACATTTCGAAATTTTTACTTTTTAGTTTACTTTTTGCGGCGCATCCCTGCGGCGCATTCCTGCGGTGCCTCCCATGCGGCGCATCCCCTGACCCCGCGGCGCATCCCCTGCGGCGCATCCCCATGCGGCGCTTTCCTGGCCTGTGGCGCTTCTCGGGCCCGGGGGACCTTTGAGGACCGGGTGAGGGTCTTTGGGGTCCGGGGGCCCTTTGGGGGTCCGGGGGGCCCTTTGAGGACCAGGGGAGGGCCTTTGGGAGCCCGGTGGACCTTTGGGGGCCGGGGGAGGGCCTTTGGGGGTCCGGGGGCCAGTTGGGAGCCTGGGGGACATTTGGGGACCGGTGGAGGGCCTTTGGGACCCCGTTGGTCTTTTGGGAGCTCGATGGGCCTTTGGGGGGCCCGGAGAGGGCCTTTGGGGGTCTGGGGGTCCGTTGGGGGTCTGGGGGACCCTTGAGACTCGGGTGGTCCTTTGGGAGCCCGGGGGACCTTTGAGGACCGGGGGCTTCCTTTGGGGTTGGGGTTGGGGGATCGGAACCCTTAGGGGTTGGGGTAGAGGACTTCACAACACTGTTCAAATGAAACTTGTGTATTATAACGACCACACTCAAAACCTCTTTCAAAATCTCGTCAAAAATCATCTTTTAAAATGTCTCTAGCTGTTTCGCCGAAATAATTCCATAACCTGTCTAAAACAGTTTCGCTCAAATAATCCCCAAACGTAATTCAGCGTGTTCCTTTTGTTTTTGGCATCTCTGCGCTAATGCATTTCAAATTAATAAGAAACCTGATTCCCGTACTAAAACAATTCTTCGCTGAGATGTTTCTCAGAGAATTGTTTCCATGGCGTTTGGTTATTAATATCCTTTGGAGTTCAACCAAAAGAGTTGTTTCCGAGGCAATGACATTAATGACTTGGATCTATTCCTGGAGAATCGTTTCTAGACGAACATTTTTAAAGTCTGACAGATGATGTCATTGGTTGATTGATCTGTCAAGAAAGGGGAATTATTTGTTGTTTCTAAGGGGAATTATTGATTCACGATAGGTGAATTGAGGTCGACAGCACAGGTGTTCCAAATTTCTGGACACCATGACATTCACGAACGATTACGCAATCAAGTTCTCGGAAATTCACTTCCCCCTCGAGTCCTAGATCAATAACATTGTTCCCGTTAGAATTCAATGCGCATGTGCAACCTTCGTCCCGGAGTTATTACACATAGAATCAACCTTGGAAAAAGAGGCCATTGACCGATTACGCAATCATTCTCCCTAGGGAGGCTATGCCCTTATTTGGAGCATAAACCACGTGGTTCGTTCTGTAGTCAATAAGGCCCTTCTACTTACAGCATTAAACTCTGAGTCAAAGGGTATGTTTGTTTCCTAAATATCTCATTATCATCCTATATTCGAAATTAACCAAAACAATTCATTTCTCAATCTATGTTATTCAGTAAATTGTACTTTAAGGTTACAGAGATGCTGCCCAGTAGATGCAGGATATAAACAACTCATTTTTTACTGTCTATTCTGGTTCTATCAGGCATCCTATACTATAGGGGTAGCTAATCTTGCTAATCTGCACCATTATCAAAACAACTGTATATTATTCAGTCTATCATGTTGGGTAAACATGCAGAACTGCTACCCATGCAGTAAAGGTGAAGAGTTGTTGTGCAAAGGACTAATTAATGCATAAGTTGTCTTAAATCCCGTTTCTATTGTGCTGCACCACTGCATTTTTACTGCATGGGGAGCACCTCTGCACCTTTACCGTCATATCACAATCCGTTTTCAAAGACTGGATATAACTGAGAATGCTCCGCCAAGACAAGCATTTTTCTAAAAAATGCTCTGATATCCTTCTATTGGCTGATTCATGACCCCCATATCTCCTCTATTTTGAACTCTTTTTCTTATTTCTTATTCTTATAATTTCTAATATCAACAATGATTCTTTCTATAATTAATCTGTATTGTAATATTAAATACTAACCACTTCAATAGTATGTTGGCAAATAATAGTTATTTGCCTTTTTTCTTTTTTTTTGAGGTAAACATGTCAAAATACCTCTGCTACTCAAGGGAAATGCTAATTTTCTAAAATGATCACCATCTTCGTACTTTTTTTTCTTTATGAAAGTATGTCTGTTTGCTATTTCATCTAGCTTTTATGATAAGTATAGTCATTGTTTAGCTGATGAGTGAGGAAAAACATTTTAATATTCTGGGCTTTCCATTCCAAGTCCAATACTAACATAGTTAAATATTATAGTTCAATACTAAATACTTTTTGGAGTCAAAGTTTTTAAATTCAGTGAAATTTGTTTATATACCATATCAAATAAAGGCGTGTGAGGCTCCCTAAAGACGAAGTAACCAACAAGAAAATACAAATAGAAAAGAGAAACACAAGCACTGAACCAAAACACAAGCCTTGACCCCTGATCTCAAGCAAGCCAAAAATCAAACCAAAACTAGGTTTTCTAAATTCTGAAACCTGGAAAATTCCTAAATTTCCCAAATTTATGAAAGAAACTTCCAGTAGACATGTTTGCTTTATTCAGATAATGGATTGAACTCTGAATCTAATTTTGGTTTATTTCTTAGCTATCTTGGTTAAGGTAAAGATTAGCAGGTCAATGATTTGTCCGTCAAAAAATCAGAAAAAATTCAACTATTAAACTTGTCCACTTAGAGTTAATTTATTTTAATGCTAGAGTTTACCTTTAAGCTGTTATGTCTAACTTACATTGTTACTTTGCTTGGAAACACCGATTCACCATTCGCCGGAACTCATTTTAGAAGTGATGGATATTCGGTGATTGATTTTCGTGTCGGTTTGTCAGAATGTCTGGAAAGAGGAAACCTCCACTTGTCAGCCAGCAGCGAACATTAGATAGCTTCTTATGCACATTGAACAAGCAGAAAACGCGTGTCAATCAGCAAACTTCGTACTATAGAGTTTCTGATAAAAATAAACCGGTCCTGAAGACAGAATAGAGATTGCTAACGCTGAGACGGACAATGCTGCCCCGAAAGATACTGGGCTGGACTGTGTTCAAGAACCCATCGAAATTTCGGGAAGCAGTGTTTTGCAGGAATCCGATGAAATTGCATCTACATATGCCACAATCGATCTGGCTGAGGACTCAGAGACTCATGTGAAGTCTGTTGGTCACAAGTCTAAGAGGACGCACTATGCACAGAAGTTTCAAGCAGAGTAGTTGACTGATAAAGTGCTGAAACCTTTCCTTATTCAACCGCCAGACGGAAGCAAAAAGACCTATTGCAGATACTGTCAGCGAAATCAGACGGGAAGTTTGACTGTCATGAAGATTCACGCGACTAATGAGCTTCATAAGAAGAATGTAAAAGTAGCATTAGGACAACTGACAGTTGAGGGAGCAGTCGGAAATGAGCAAAGGCGAGAAAAAGAGAAGTGATAGAATGGTGTCAGCTGCTGAATTACGCCTTGCAGCATGTGTTGCAGCTGAAGATATTCCTTTGAGAAAAACCTATACTCTCGTTCCCGTTTTGAAAAGGTATTTTGGGGATTCAGCTACTGCCAAGCATGTTGAATTGAAGCGAACTAAATTGACTGGCATTGTTAAAAATGTTATAGGATCTTATGGCGGGGACATGTTAGCATTTGTTTTCAATAATCAACGACGAAAGTACGGACAGATCAAATACAAAGTCCTTAATTGTTTTTCTGAGGTGTATAGACAGTGAGAATACCGTGAGGGAAGAATTCCTGGCACTATTAGATGTGGACGACGTAACTGCAAGGGGGCAAAAGAATCTTCTGGCGAAGTACTTTAAGAAAGTTAACGTTCCATAAGAAAATAGAATTGGGCTTGATCTTGATAATGTGTTGGTCAATATGGGGAGTGAAAACAGCCACAGTCCAGCTGCTGCGTGAAAATCCGCAGCTGTTTGTCCTTGGTTGCACTTGCCATACTGCTGCATTGTGTGCTTCGGCTGCAGTGAAGCACTTACCTGCTGAAATCCAAACTTTCGTGAAGGAACTCATCAACTTCATAAGCCCAAACCCTAAGAAACAGTTGGAACGGAAGGTTTTCCAGGAGTTTTGTGAAATTGCCAACCACAGACTTCTGCACATTAACGGCACACACTGGCTGTCTTTTGAAGCCGGAATTAACAGATTGCTTGAACAGTGGCCAGCCTTGCATTTGTATCCGACGAACTTGTCCTTAACATCATCGGACAGCTCTACAAGGGATAAAGTCAAAAAGCCGCTAAGAGCGATGGATATAGGCGTGAATAAGGTCTACTTGTACTTTCTCTCGTATATACTGGCAAAGATTAACAAGTTCAACCTTGAGTTCCAGTCACGTGGAACAAGGATTCATTGCCTTCTAAGACGTTCCCGCGAGATTTACTTGTCTATTCTGCAGTGTTTCCTTCGTCCTGAGAATCTCAAAGGTAACTTTTACTTCTCTGAACGTGAGCAGTCCTGAAAACTTTTTGAAGCTTGAAAATGTCAAACTTGGGATGAATACCGAGTTGCACCTTGAAAGCCTGTCAGTGTAAGACCGATGTCACTGGTTGCAAGCCATTCGAAAAGCCTGCCTTTCTTATCTTATTGAACTTGCTAAGCAGATCCATACTAGGATAAGACTGAATTACCCTGTTCTTACATCTTTAGAACTCCTCGATCCACTGAAAGCTATGAGCAACGAAACTATATCAGTTTCCTCTCCCACAGAGGTTTAAACATGTTGCTGTTAGAGACTGCAGTATGGAAGGGGAGAAGATGATGATGCTGGAGGACCTTAATATTGAGTATGAGGAAATTCAGATCCGAAGCATATTTATTTCAGAAATAGTGCCAGAATCAGATTTAGAGTGTCCTCCTATATTCTGGAAGAGGCTTACCAAACTGAAAGATGGTAGCGGGAAAGCCATTTTTCGAGTGCTCCCCAAGTTTATGTTGACCCTCTGGGCTTTTTCCCATGCTTCAGCCGGTGCAGAGGGGCAGTTTTCCAGTTTAAATATTATCAAGACGACTGGGCGAAACCGATTAAATATTGACTCAGTTGGAGCTCTTTTGCACTCCAAGCAACTCTGCCTCAGAGACACAAAATGCCTTTAGGAGTGGGAAATTCGGCCCACTCTGATTGATAGATGCAGAAGATGGAAGACGAAGGCGAACGAACCTGGTTCCTGGGAAATAGAAGAGGGTGCAGGACCGGCGGTTAAGCTTTGAAAAAGTCAAAATTGGTCTGTCAAATCGGACTTTATTATTATTTTATTTTATATTTTACTTTGAATTCCATTTTTCGTGGTTGTTTGTTTGGTTTTTATGTGTACCTGAAATTTTTGTGAAGCCTAGTCGTAAATGTACTGAAACTATAAACTTTCGGAAAAGTTGGTTAAACTATGGAGTAAGGCCGAGTCTGTCGAAAATTAGGAGGCTGGAAGAAACTGTTTGGACCTAATGAATAACTGGGAACACATTTCCTACATATTTGCAGGCAAATAAGACGAATGGCGAAAAGAAATCATATTAAGATGCTGCACAAGCAGAAAAAAATGCGCACTAGCTACTTTTTAGTTTTGTTTTTATTTTTGATGAAAAAAGTATTTACTAGCTTTCTCACGCAAATGCACGTGTCGCGGCGAAAGCCGCGACATGCGCACTTTTTTTGGCAACATCTAGTAAAACAAAAGCACCGCGAAACCGTTCCAGTGGCAGATCCAGTGGGAGGGCGAGGGGGGCACGCGCCCCCTAACATAGTCTAAAGTAGTGTAATTCACCTAATTAACGCAAATTTGCGTTAATTAAACTTGCTCCTAACGCAAGTTTATTGGATCAACATATTCCCCTCCCCCTAAAAAATCCTGGATCGGCCCCTGAACCATGCCCTAGCATTATCAATAGTGGCACTAGTGGACCTTTTCCGGTACACAGGTACCCCTAGGGATACGAGTATTTGGCGTTTTGTAGGAGAATTAGGGAGATGCAAATGACCAGGCAATTGTGTTTAGAAAATGAGAATCATAACATTCCGGCTCAAAATATACATGTTTCCGATTTGTGTGATTTCTATGTTTCCTCTTAGAAAATGATAAAATACAAACCTTATGGTCCAAAGATGACTCACCAATTAGTATCCACTAGCGCAAGGTACATTATGCGACGGAAAAAGTTGAAAATAAGTCTATAGTGCGTGCGTTCCCTCGAAAAGCTTGAGAAATTAAAGCTAAATATGAAAAACCTAATGCGGGAAGTCAGTTCTCATTCAGTGATGATTTATTTATTTCTTCGACAAACGCCAGGAGAACTAACAGAGAAAAAAAAAGTTTCGAATTAAAACTACAGTTGGAAAATTCACTCTGAGATACGAGGCACAAGAGCCTAATTCCCATTTTAAGACAGTTTGAATAGTTTTACCGAGAAATTAAGGAAAAGTAGAAGAGAAATAAGAAATTCAAAAAAGAGACATAATTTCAATATTCAGTCTTTGATGACAGAGATTAATATTTCAAGTAAATTGCGTTTGTTAGATCAAAATTGCGGAAGGAGGAAAATGCTTAAGGGGGAAAAATATGTAGGTCCTCTTACCAAAAAAAAAGAAATGGCAAGGAGGTAAAATTGGAAGAACTAAAACGAGTTTTCGAAAGATCAGATATCAAAGTCAGTTCTAATGGGCCAGAACAGAACTCTGCCAGTTTCGTTAGGCCAGTTGGGATAACTTTGTCAAGGTCTATTCTTTCAAAACTCGGGCCCGCAGAAGATTCCATTTTCCCTTACCAGTTAGCACCTATTCCCTGTAAATTTATTGATTTAAAAAACAAAGTTTTTTTTAAGGGAAGTAAAGAGCGAAGTTGAAAATTAAAACGAATAAAAATTATTGCTTCGCAGTCTATCTACCATATATCAATAAAACTAGTACACAAAAAACAGCTAATAATATTAGTAGAATGGCCCCTATTGATCCCACGAGAACCACGTGGTTTATGGTTTTCTCAGTGAGAATGAAAAAACAGATGAAATTCTCACTTGAAAAACCATGAATTTTTCAAATTCTCACTTGAAAAACCATGAATTTTCAAATTCTCACATGAAAAAACATGCATTTTGTCACAGGTAGTTCTGATTTTTGGTTTTTTCAATTTATACTTTGAAAAGTCATGTTTTTTCCAGTGATAATTTGAAAAATTCATGGTTTTCCAAGTGAGAATTTGAAAAACAGGAACTTTCTCACTTGGAAAACCATAAACCACGTGGTCCTGTCACGAGTTTCTCACTTGGAAAACCATAAACCACGTGGTGCTGTCACGAGTCAGAACACCTGTGCTGTCGACCTCAATTCACATATCGTGAATCAATAATTCCCCTTAGAAACAACAAATTAAGTTCCCTTTCTTGACAGATCAATCAATCAATGACATCATCTATCAGACTTTAAATTTCCCTTTCTTGACAGATCAATCAATCAATGACATCATCTGTCAGACTTTAAAAATTTTCGCCTAGAAACATTTCTCCAGGAATAGATCCAAAATCATTAATGTCTTTGCCTCGGGAACAGTTCTACTGGTCGAACTCCAAAGGATATTAATAACCAAAGGCCATGGAAACAATTAGGCAAGAAACATCTTAGCGATGACTTGTTTTCGCGCGCGAAAAGGTTTCCATATAATTTGAAATGCATTGACGCAGAGATGCCAATAACAAAGGAACACGCTGAATTTGCGTTTAGGGATTATTTGGGCGAAACCGTTTTAGACAGGTTATGGAACTATTTCGGTGAAACAGATAGAGACATTTTAAAAGAAGATTTTTGAATAGATTTTGGAGGAGGTTTTGAGTGTGGTCGTTATAATACACAAGTTTCATTTGAACAGTGTTGTGAGGTCCTCTAACCCAACCCCACAGGGTTCCAATCCTCCTACCCCAACCCCGAAGGAAGCCCCCGGTCCTCAAAGCCCCCCAAACTCCCAAAGGTTCCGATCCCCCTACCACAACCCCGAAGGAAGCCACCGGTCCTCAAAGGTTCTCTGGGCTTCCAAAGGACCCCCCCCCCGGCCCCCCAAGACCCTCACCCAGGCCCCCAAGGTCCCCCGGCACCCCAAGGGCCCCCGACCCAAAAAAGGCCAAACCCCAGCCCCAAAAGTCCACCCCCGTCCCCCAAGGTCCACCCGACCCCCAAAAGCCCTCCCCCGGCCCCCAAGGTCCACCCGCACCCCCACAGCCCTCCCCCCGGCCCCCAAGGTCCACCACCTCCCCCCACGCCCACCCCCGGGCCCCCCAGGCCCTCCCCCGGCTCCCAGGGCACCCCACGGGCCCCGAGTGCTCTACCCCCCCCCCGAAGGAGGCCGCCGGTCCACAAAGGTCCCCCCGGCTCCCACAGGACCCACTCGACCCCCAACGACCCTCACCTGGGCCCCAACGGTCCACCGGGCTCCCAAAGGGACCACCGGACCCCAACGGGTCCCCCGGACCCCACAGGTCCTCCCCCGGTCCGCAAGGGTCGCTCAAACCCCCACCGGACCCCCCGGGCCCCCCCGGGCCCACTCGGTGCTCAAGGGCTCCCCGGACCCCCAAAGGCCCTCACCCGGTCCTCAAAGGTCCACCGGGCTCCTAAAGGACCAGTCGGTCCTCAAGCACCCTCTCAGACGTGCACAGACCCTCACCAGACCCCCCAAGGCTCACCCCGGTCCCCCCAGGTCCCCACAGGCGCCCATCTGACCCCTCCCCCCCTCAAGGGCCCCAGGATCCCCCAACCCCCTCCCCCGCCCCCACCCAAGAACCCCCTCTCCATTTTTAAAACTTTTTATTGCGTTATTATATCCGTTTAGAACAAGTTCCTTTCATAATGTCCCTCCTAAACCCATTTTCCAACTTGAAGTACTTATCTTTTTCACCCACTTTCTCAATGAAAAAGAAATTAGTTTTTAATCAATTCTAATTTTCCAAATAATATAAAAATTTTCCACTTTAGTTCAGATCTGTCTCGAAGAGATGAAAAATTTAAAATACTGTTCCAAATTTTTCGCAGAAGATAAAAAAATTTCAAGTTTTCTTCTGAATTTTACCAAAGAACGTGCTCCAATTCTAATTTATAAAGAGAAAACAAAAATCTTCCACTTCAGTTCTTTATTTCACAAAGAAATAAAGAAATTTAAAGTTCAATTCTAAATTTTTCGGTGGAAGATAGAAAAAGCAATACCATACTTGTGAATATTTTCACGGAAGATAAAAAGTTCTAGTT